>NW_025244781.1:0-2718 GCF_018294505.1 Triticum aestivum
GCACCCAAAAACCTCTTCGCCCGAAAAACCCTCTCCATGCAAAGCGGTTGCCCCCGCTCCAGAGCGGACGAGGCTCCATGATATTGATCCTGGTCAAAGTAACGCGAACGGACAAGCGGGCGGCACCGCTTCAGTGCCAACGCGGCGACCAAGAAGCTTACTCCGGTCGCCGCATTGAAGCCAACTTCCCGTCCCCCCGCCTAGTCACGCCTTTTTAAGCACGGCTTCGGCGCCATCCACACCACACCACACCATGCCGGAGTCATGATTCTCTGCACTAGCAGGTGGCGGCTTCAGATCTCTCTCAAGATCCGGATCTTGGCACCGCCACTTTCACTCTCTCGGGCTCTCGATCTCCACGGCAGGCGCCTCTTCCATGGAGGAGGAGTTTGTAATCTCCTTCGGCCATGTGACGACTATGGCGCCTCGACAGGGAGCTCTCTTTGATCGATGAGGAGTGGTCTCTCAGCGAGACTGGCATCGTTGTTGTCGTCGGTAGGGGCAAGGGTAAGGCCCGCCAACTGAAGTCGGCGTTGACCGCGGCAGCCATCCGCACAACGTATGAGGAAGCGGAGCGGCTCCTCCGCGAGCGCCAGTCATAGTTGGGCAGGGATGGCACGTCCCGACGCCCCCTGCCGCTGGAAGGACCACTCCGACTAATTCGACGATGACACAATGAAACAGAGGAGGATTTGGTTTCCTTCTATTGTCATAATAAGTGTTTGTGTTCTTAGTTTTAGTTCTTGTATTATTCATCCAAATATCATTGTCAAAATAATCAAGTATCATGAAAGTATAGCGTATCACGATGGCAGAGCGCAAGGGATGCTAACTAATATTTCGTTCGTTCACTATTATATGATGTTCTAACTTTTTTTCTAAATCAGATGTATGTTGGTCCGTTTTATTATGGTTGTCCACTTAGTTCAGTCCACATCTCTACTATTAAAGTTGAATCTGTATGTAGTCGTTCTCACACAACCATTAGTGCAAAAACAATTTGAAAACCCAAGTTTGAATCAATTTGGACATCAAGTCATTAATGTAATTAATTAGTCAGATAGTAAATTATGTGTGCAATTAGTTAGGTCCATTTAAATATTGATTTTTTTGTGCCAAATCAATTTGGAAATCGAGTAACTAATACAATTAATTAATTTGGTTGGTCAATATTTAGGGGGTGTTTGTTTCCAGGAACTTTTTGGTGTACGGACTAGGAAAAGTCCCTAGCAAACCAAACAGGATGGGACTTTTTGCTAAAAGTCCTTAAAATCACCTCCTTGAGAGTCTTTTTCAAAAAGTCCCAGAGACTAGAAAAAGTCCTAGGACTAGAGAAACAAACACCACCTTAGGCTTTGCAGATAATTAGAAGTAGAGATTTTATTCCAACTAGGCATGAAATTAATTAATCAGGCACACAATAAATTGCCCCGAATAAATCACCAAACATTAATGCTAAAAAGTTTAGAAACCAAGCATTGCATCAATTTAAAAATTAAATTATTAATGCAATTAATTAACCAAAAAATTCAATGCTTGTGCAATTAATTAGATCCATTTAAATAGGGATTTTTTCGCGTCGGTCAATTAAAAATTGAGTCATTAATGTAATTAATTATTTAGATAGATAGAGTAGTTAATTAGGCTTGGAGACATTTAGAAGTACTCCCTCCGTTCCTATATATAAGTTTTTCCAGAGATTTCAATATGGATGTATGTACACGGTGTTCAGGGTGTAGATTCATTCATTTTGCTTTATATGTAGTGCAAAACATGTTGTAATAGTGAACGGAGGAAGTGTGCATCCGAGGATGGCGATGGATGGATCAGCTGGAGAAGTTATATATGGTCCCGCTCGTACTACGCACTACGTGCTCATCCAATTCAATCGCTTGAGAATATTGTGCGGTCCAGTTGGTAGAAGATGTGTAGGCCAGGTCGGATCGCTAGCTTTTCGACATCTTTGAGAGCCGGCAGCGTCGCCGTGGTGTGTTTGTGTTGGATACATCGCGCGCGGGATCGTCGGATCTGTGTCACCAATACACCATCAGTTCCCATCCATCCATCCCTCCTTGCTGCCTCTGTCGATCGACCGCCCTCTGAAAATCTCCACTGCACGTAACTTAGATCGACGATGACAATGCGTGCGTTGTAACGTTGTAACTACTGACGCGTGCTTTGCTGGAAGAAAGACGAGGAGGTCGGTCGGACCTGATGATCGATGGATTCATCGCTAACTTGTGCCAACAGGTCGAGGTAATAAAGTTAACAAAGCATTGAGAAATCAACGCGTTGCTTGCTTGTGTGCAGTACGTACTTTGTTTTGTTTGGTTGGAGACAGCAGATTGTAAGACAATAAGTTTTGGGGGAACCAGCACAACCCTCTAGGGGTGGCTTATCTCATTATATATAATGGATGTGTTATAATACGTACATAAGTACAGAAGCTATACATAGTCTAACACCCTCCCTCAATCTTAGCCACTTTCTAAAGAACTGAGAAGGGTAAGATTGCGCCTACAAGCCTCAAACTGTGGTAGAGGTAAAGGCTTAGTGAAGATGTCTGCAAGTTGATCCTTAGATGAGATAAACTTAATCTGGAGTTGCTTCTGTGATACACGTTCCCGTACAAAGTGATAGTCAACTTCAATGTGTTTCGTTCGGCATGAAATACTGGATTTGCAGAAAGGTATGTAGCACCGATGTTATCACACCAAA
>NW_025244782.1:0-2718 GCF_018294505.1 Triticum aestivum
CGGAGCACGATCAACCTGACCACGAGGGTCTGTTTCCTGCGAGCAAACGAAGAACAAGCAAGAAACTAAGATTGCAATCTGGATATTGCGAATATAAGATGAAAGCTTTATTGATCAAGGTGGGGTTCTGTGACGCCTTTGTCTGGTCGTTGAACACAAACGAAGTACGCGAAGTTGCAGCTATGGCGAACTTTTAATCTAAACAAAACCCAAAGTCTAAACGATGCCCTAAGGGCTGTATATATGGAGGAAGAGGGGGGGAATTTCGTGGCCCTTGGTGGAGAGGTCCGAAATGATGAGGACATCAATACAATTGTTACACCCACAGCCCCTGCTGCTATACATACTGGACCAATTACTAGAGCTCGTGCACGCCAACTAAATTACCAGGTACTTTCGTTTCTTGGTAATGATTCTAATGTTCATGAGCATATGATGCTGCCTAAATTGGATACATTTGTTTCGCTTACAAATGAAGGGCCTAGCTTGGAGAAGGATGAACATTGGAGCAAGAACAAGCATGGAGATGATGGCATGCGCAAGGGGAACAAGAACGGAGTTGCAAGTGATGATTTCAGGACTTTGAAGCCACCATAATGGGTGCATGAAGCCTTGGACGAAATATACAAGATGCCACTTCCTAAATTTCGTCCCGAGGCTATTTTAGGTGCTGCGGCACCTTATTATTGGGCCAGGCCCATGTAATTTCGAAATACATAAGTATAGGCTATTTTTAGAGTCCGTATGTGTGGGGAAACAAGAGATAGGGTTGATTTCGGACCCCTCCACCAAGGGCCACGAAATTCCCCCCTCTTCCTCCATATATACAGACCTTAGGGCATCGTTTAGACTTTGGGATTTGTTTAGTTAAAAGTTAGCCATTGCAACTTCGTGTACTTCGTTTGTGTCCAACGACCAGACCAAGACCGCTTACGGATCCCCACCTTTATCAATACTTCATATATACTCGCAATATTCAGATTGCTTTTATCATATTCTTGCTTGTTCTTCGGTTGCTTGCAGGAATAGACCTTCGTGGTCAGGTTGATTGTGCTCCGGCGTGGTCAATAACCTCTCGGAGTTGGTTTAGCGATTGCTAAGGCGCAACGTCGTGCACGTTTGTAGTCGGATCATCAAAGTCATCTCCACCAAATCGATAGTTATCATCTCATCGAAAGATCGGGACACCTTTGCCTCTATGAAGTGGTATCAGTTTTCAAGTTGCTCGGTGAGAATTTCTAGTTTTCCTAGATTAGATTTTTTTTTCTTACCTATTGTCCAAGAAAAAGCCACAAAAAAAAAGTTAGATCTGTTCATCCTTTATCCAAGCCAGTCTGAGCCTTTGCAATTTTCTATTCATTGCTTGCATAGTTGAATTATCGGTTGCATCGTCGTGTCAGTTGCTGGTCTTAGTGTCTAGTTCCTTTAGAGTTTCGAGTTCTGTTCACATTAGTCACGCCGCCGCTGCATCATTATCCCTTCCGCCGTCCATCATCCCATCTATTAATTTCCACCACGTGCTACGCACTGTTCATTGTCATAATCATAGTTGAGGTCATTCACATCTTCGCCTAATCCAATCTGCATCTTATCTAGTTTGTCTTGGAAAGAGGGAGAAAAAAAGAGAGAGAAAAAAAAGAGAAAAAAGGAAAGAAAAAAAAAGAAAAAGAGAGAGAAGAAAAAGAAAAAAAAAGCGTGAGAAAAAAAAGAGAGAAGAAAAAAAATTGGATCTATCTAGAATCAATCTCGTACCTGAATTCGGATTGGAATCTGTTTTGCGCACTGTTAAGTAAAACAGGTGTATCTTCCTCATACGAAGTCCGTTTTGGCTCCGTGAGTACTCAAATTGAAGCTAGCCACGAGCCGCATCTAAATAGTTGCAGAAGCCAGTTCAATATTTGACACCTAAAATTAGGCTTCTAAATAGGTCTTTTTGCCCTCCGAAGTTCATGAACACAGCTTGTTCCAATTTTTCAGGCCAGTTTTAGAATTCTTTGACTCCTCATATCAACTCGGAATTGAGTGATTCTTTTTGCATTGGAAAGCTTGAGTTAATAGCATTCTTTGAAAGAATTTATCAGAAAATTGTCTTAAACTTTTCAAGAGGAAAGTTGGAGAGAGAGTTGTTGTATATCCTGCTTGGCAGTTGTTTTTCATCATTATCTTCACTGCCATTGCGATATTCACTTATATCTTGCTGTCAAGAGCTACTTAGTATCCTTCATTGATGCTAGTTGTGCTACGCCGTGACCTCATTAGTGTTCTAGGCTCGCGTCTCTAGTACGGTCTAGCCTAGGACCAGCACAGTACCGTCGTTGAGCGTTTATTCAACATTGCATCTTTGAATTGATTATTGCTAATCTTTTGCTACCATATATAGCCAACCCAGCTCCACATATTTCTACACCGTGTATACGTACGCTCCCCTGGCAATCGCTTTACACAATATTCGGAGTTACTTGACACCGCTGGTTGCCGATCACCGCCTGCTGCATGGTAAGAACTTGTAAGACATTGATATTTGCTTTACTGTGAGCGTTTTACCACCACATCCTAGTAGTTATAGGAACATTATTTTTGGGTTTTGTTTCTTGTTCTACTAATCATGGCAGGATCCAGAGTCAATTCATGGGCTTTGTCGATCGCGGGAGACGTGCCACCACCTTTGCAAATACCACAACCGTCACGAGAGGTGCACAAACATCCAAATGCACATGA
>NW_025244783.1:0-2718 GCF_018294505.1 Triticum aestivum
TTCCCCTTCATCCTACCCTACGCTTGAATCTCGAGACGAGATTCTTGTTTAGTGGGGGTGAGTTGTCACATCCCTAGCTTCTGGTAATGCACTAGGCTAGACCTCATGTGAGCATCATGTTTAAATTCAAATGAAATTGAATTGAGGAATTTTCAAAGCCTCAGAAGACCTCTAAAAATAACCAACATTTAAATTTCATCAAATGAGTCCAAGAAAATGTTCCTGTTATTCCATGGAAATATTGGTGAGAGGTAAAATTTAAACCAATATTTTTGGAGTCACAGAGATATTTATTTTGGCCATTTGATTTAATCCAATAACTGTTTGCTTTGGATTTATATTTAATATATATTAAATATGACTCCAAATAATTCTGGAAGTTTGTGAGTGGCTTTGTATATATTTTAGTAAGCCACATAATAAACTACAGAATTTATTAAAATGGTTTAGTATTTTACTAAACTAAAACAAAACAGAACAAAATAGAAAACAGAACAGAAAAAAATAAAAGGAGTAGAACTTACCTGGACCTACCTGCCCAGCCCAGCCGGCCCAGCACTGTGCTGGCCCGTGCCAGCCAGCTGCTTCCCCTTGCCAGAGCAGGCAGGGAGGTGAGCATGGCGCGCCCGAGCTCGCCACGCACCACCCAGCCTCTCTGCATCGCCCTGGTCGCCGTTGCGCCGCGTGGATCGTCTTCTGGTCGTCGCCCCGACCTCGCCGACACCCCATTCGCCCCCCCTACGCCTCTCCTCGCCCGTTCCCCGCCATGGCCGAAGCCTCCATGGACACGCTGCCGTAACCCCGCACCCACAGCCACTGCCCCACCTCTCCGACGTGATCCCGAGCTCCGCCCCGACGTCGTCGTCCTCCCCATCGAGTCACGCGGCGCCAGAAGCTCTGCTGCATCTCCAACGCCACCGTTTCCGACCTCGGGTGCCGGTGATCCCCGCCGTCGATTCGCCGGACCCCGTGCCTCCCCTGCCTCGCCAGCAGCACCAGAAGAACCGCGGTGAGCCGCTGCATCGTTTCCCCCATGCCTCGTTGTCTAATTCGCCCCCTAGCCGCATCAACCACCGGAGCCGAGAGCTCTTCGCCGCCGGCCATGTCGCCGCCGTAGCCACGGTTGCCTAGAACTGCAACCGAGCACGCAGCCGTGCTCAGTGCACCCCCAGGAGGCCATAGCACCCATCCGCACCCTCTGCTGCGCTCCCTAACGCCGACTCCGAGCTCACCCGAGCTTCGGCCGCCGCCTCGCTCGCCGTCGGCACCGATTCCGGCCGCCCCGAGCGCAACTGACTCCACCAGGAGCTTCGGCTCGTCCCCAGCTCCTCCTAGATGCCTCCGCGGCCCATTTGGTCGCCGGAGTGGCCAAAACCACTCTCGCCGCCGCGCTAATGGTCGCCGCCGGCCAGAACTCCGGCGGGCTGACGTGGCTTAGTTAATTAGTCACTAACCCCCCACCTACTGACGCTGACAAGTGGGCCCCAGGGCTTAGTCAAAGCTAACCAGCCCGGGTCAACGCGGGATTAGTCCCTGTGTCACTGACGTGTGGACCCCACACGTCAGGTTTGACCCGGGGCAGCCCTGTTGACTTGCTGATGCAAGCATGACGCAGTGCTGATGTCATAACTCATTTTCTGGATTTAACTTAATTCTGAAATTCCAGAAAATTGTAAAAACTTCTAAAAATCATAGAAATTCAACCGTAACTCCAAATTAAATAATTTATATATGAAAAATTATCAGAAAAATTCAAGGAATCCATCTGTACCATTTTCATGCATGCTAGAACAACTTATAGCTGCTGTTTAGCACAAATCATATAAAGGGCATTTAAATAATCACATATGGAGTTTGAATTTGAATCTTGTATTCAAACCAACTTCATTTAATCTGTTGCTAGTTGCATTAGCTCAAAACACATTCATTTTGCCATGTCATGATCATGCATCATATTGTGCATTGCATTGATTGTGTTCCTTCTGTGTTGCCGGTATTTGTCCCCTCTCGATAGACGTGATACCGATGATGTGATCATTGACACTGATGAAGACTCAATGTTATCTTCAGAAGTGCCAGGCAAGCAAAACCCCCTTGTTCATTCCGATACAATCCTACCCTCTCGCTCCTGCTCTCTTTTACTGCATTAGGACAACAGCGATTCAACTATTACATGCTGCGGTAGTTGAACCCCTTTATCCTATGCATGACCTGTCATTGCCACAGTAAATAGATGAAACCCACTAGCATGAGTAGGAGTTGTTTGAGCCCTGTTGTGCCTACTCATTCATGCTTGTTTGTCATGCCTGCTACTGCTTAGAGTTGAGTCAGGTCTGATTCATCGGGGATGAATCAGAGGCGTGTGAACATGTCCTACTGTGTGTGAGCTAAGTGTGTGAACACGATTTGGTAAAGGTAGCGGTGAGAGGCCATGTAGGAGTACATGGTGGGTTGTCTCATTGTAGCCGTCCTCAGGAACTGAGTTCTGTGTTTGTGATCCATGATTCAGTTACTACCATACATTGGGCCCTGAAATATGACCCCGCTCGACTTCTTATTCACCCTTGTCCTCTGTCCAGGAGTTGCAAGTAGTTTCTGGTGTTTGTAGCTTACTGGAGGCCGTGGACAGCGCTGACCGTAGGGGTGGGCTGTGATGCGGTAGGTACGTGGCACGGTGTACCGGATGCCCGTTAGGTATCTCGGGAACCCTGTTCACAT
>NW_025244784.1:0-2717 GCF_018294505.1 Triticum aestivum
GTATGTGAGGTTATCTTGGAGATCAAGCGTTTCGTGGTCCACTCCGCGGATAGGATCCGAGAAGCAACGCCTGAGTTGAGAGAAGTGGAAGACATCATGAACTCGAGAAAGATGTGGGGGTAGTTCCAACTGGTAGGCAACCTCTCCTCGTTTAGCGAGAATGCGAAAAGGACCAATGTAACGAGGAGCCAACTTGCCCTTGATACCGAAACGATGGGTACCCTTCAAGGGAGTAACCCAAAGATAAGCTTTGTCGCCAATTTCATAGGTCATATCCCTATGATGACGATCATACTGACTCTTCTGACGAGACTGGGCTGTTTTCAAATTCTCACGAATGATGCGAACTTGCTCTTCTGCCTCCTGGATCATGTCCGGTCCAAAGAATTGTCTTTCACCGGTTTCTGACCAGTTCAAAGGTGTTCGACATCTTCGTCCATAGAGAATCTCAAAAGGAGCTTTCTTGAGGCTGGATTGATAGCTATTGTTATAAGCAAACTCGGTGAAAGGAAGACATTTCTCCCAATCCATACCGAATGAGATAACGCAAGCTCTAAGCATGTCTTCGAGAATTTGGTTGACCCTTTCCACCTGACCACTTGATTGAGGGTGGAAAGCAGTACTGAAGGAAAGATGGGTTCCCATGGCAGTTTGGAAACTCTCCCAGAAATGAGAAGTGAAAAGACTGCCACGGTCTGAATTGATCTCTAGTGGAACACCATGAAGTGATACTATTCGAGAAATATATAAGTCAGCGAGCTGACTAGCGGTGATACTCTCTCGAACAGGAAGGAAGTGAGGCACTTTGTAAAGACGATCAATGACTACGAAGATAGCATTATTCCCTTTCTTGGTCCTGGGAAAGCCGGTGATGAAATCCATACCAACTTTATCCCATTTCCACTCAGGAATAGCTAAAGGCTGAAGGGTGCCAGCAGGTCTTTGATGCTCTGCCTTAACGCGTCGACAAACGTCACAGTTGGCAATGAACTGAGCAATTTCTCTCTTCATCCTAGTCCACCAGAACCTCTGGCGTAGGTCCTGATACATCTTAGTACTACCGGGATGAATCATGAGAGGAGATTCATGCGCCTCCTTAAGAATCAATTGTCGAAGATGTTGATTCTTGGGAACCACCAAGCGATTCTCAAAGAAAACAACACCACGATCATTCATAGAGAAACATCCACCAACTCCCTTCTTAATGTTCCTCTTGATCCGAGAAATTCCTGTGTCTTGCTTTTGAGCGGCGACAATCCGATCTTCAAGATCAGGTTTCGCCACCAAGGTAGAAAGGAATCCATGAGGAGCCATGTGAAGGTTAAGCTTACAGAATTCCTCATGGAGAAGTGGTTGGCCTTGCTGCAACATGAGATTGTTGCAATAGGATTTACGGCTTAGAGCATCAGCCATGACATTGGCTTTGCCTGGGGTGTAGCTAATCCCTAGATCATAATCTGTGATCAACTCCAACCAACGTCTTTGCCTAAGGTTCAGATCCGGTTGGGTGAAGATATACTTGAGACTCTGGTGATCGGTGTAGATCTCGCAACGTTTACCAAGGAGGTAATGTCGCCAGGTCTTGAGTGCATAGACTACGGCTGCAAGCTCTAGATCATGTGTAGGATAATTCTCCTCATGTGGATGCAACTGTCAAGATGCATAGGCAATCACATGACGATCCTGCATAAGAATGCAACCTAGTCCCTGTCGTGAGGCATCGCAGTAGATAACAAAGTCCTTCGTGAAATCCGGTGGCACAAGTATGGGAGCATAAGTCAGGCGTCTTTTTAGTTCCTGAAAACTGTACTCACACTGTGGGGACCACTCAAACTTTTTATCTTTCTTGAGAAGTTCCGTGAGAGGTTTGGCTACTTTGGAGAAGTTTTCCACAAAGCGACGACAATAGCTGGCTAGACCAAGGAAACTCCTAACTTGTTTAACGGTTTCAGGTGGAGTCCAATCGAGAACGGCCTTAACTCTCTCGGGATTGACAGCAATGCCCTTACCAGAGATTACGTGGCCTAGGTAGGTCACTTTTGGCAACCAAAATTCACACTTGGAGAACTTGGCATAAAGGCGGTGCTCTCTGAGTTTTTCTAACACAAGTCTAAGATGTTCGGCATGCTCTTCCTCGTTCTTTGAGTAAATAAGAATATCATCGAGATAAACCACGACAAATTTATCTAAATACTCCATGAAGATCGAGTTCATCAAGCGGGAGAAGGTAGCCGGAGCGTTGGTTAGGCCGAAGGACATGACGGTGTACTCGTACTGACCATAACGAGTGACAAAGGCTGTCTTGGGAATGTCCCCATTTCTGATCTTGATTTGGTGGTAGCCTAACCTCAAATCCATCTTGGGAAAGACTGAGGATCCAGCGAGCTGATCATACAGGTCGTTGATCCTGGGGAGCGGATACTTGTTCTTTATCGTGACCAAATTAACGGGACGATAATCTACAACCATCCGGTCCGTACCATCCTTCTTCTTGACGAAGAGGACGGGGCAAGCCCAAGGAGAAGAACTAGGACGGATGAAACCCTTTTGCAAGGACTCATCAAGTTGTTTCTTAAGCTCGGCTAGTTCTAAAGGTGCCATCTTGTAAGGTCTCCTAGAAATTGGAGCAGTTCCTGGGATAAGATCTATGACGAACTCTACATCTCTGTCAGGTGGAACACCTGGCAGTTCCTCTGGAAAGACATCCGGAAAGTCAC
>NW_025244785.1:0-2717 GCF_018294505.1 Triticum aestivum
TTGAAAATTTGGATGATGGTGCATCGCACACGGTCCGGAAATAACAATTGTGTGTTATGAAACATAAAAAACGTCGAGGCGGGCAGATATTTTTGAGGGATGCAGGCGGGAGCGGGAACAAGAAACATCACACACGGTCGGAACATAATAACCGTGTGTTATCAAACAGAAAAAACCTACAGGCGGGTAGATATTTTTGAGAGGGGAAGCCTCGTGGAGCCCAATGTATTATGAGCATGTGTGTGACAGGGGCACCAGCGTGGCACACAGTTAGTGTGAGTGAACCGTGTCTATTGCATCATCCGACTTGTCTAATGTTCATAAATTTGGCAAAAATGATGCGGGAATGGGTTAGAACACAAACACACTTGCATGTGGACCAAATATATGTATGAAAAGGGTGGTTTGATGTTCAAATACCCAATGCACAACTTTGATGTGGCACATGTTGCACAAAGCGCACGGTATTGCTTGCCCCCCCCCTCGTGTTGGCAGGAGGGGAATCCTAAGTTATGAATACATGCCCCCCCCCACGAAGGCTCACCTAGCAAAGTGCAAAGTAGAATTCCTCTCCCCACACACACACTTACAGTCGGCGGCAAGAGAGGGCATCTCACCAAGATGTATCGTAAAACGTACCAAGAATAATCCACCTTGGTCATGCAACCACTCTCTTGTTGTTGGTCAAAGTGATGGACGTCCATGCGACCCCAGAGATGGGCTAGCTCGCCAATAATCACACAAGTAGCTAGTCCGCGAAGACAACCACTGCCTGCGTGTGGCAAAAACATATGCATGGAGAAGTGTGTTTGAATACACAATGGAACAACTTTGATGTGGCACCATGCTTTCGAACCAGAAATCCCCACACGGAGCGAGGGTTTGTTGATGATGCATATGTATGTTACACCACACTTCAAGCCGATGACAGGGATTCATGCATGCATGCGTAAACAATATGCACTCAAACTGAATTAGCTCTAAATCTCACCATGACCTATACTGGGATAACATGAACCAAAGGAATAATCCACCATGGTAACCTATCTTGTCGTCGGTCAAGGTGATCATGGATGTCCACGTGGGCCCACGAATATATAGGCTTGTCGCCGATAACCACACGAGGGAGTGTACCGTTCGAAGAGAACCACTACATGCATATGTACAGAGGTGATGCATGCATTCATGTTTGAATACCATTTCACAACATTGATGTGGCGCGTGCGTCGGAAATCATACAGTCCCCACAGAGTGAGATCGGTTCATGACTTGTCATGGTACTAGCCACTTCGACTCGATGGGAGGGATTCATGCGTACACATGCATGTGTGTGCTCATACTTTATCATGTCATTCCAGAGCATGACCTATATATATATATATATATATATATCGTATTACAAACAAAAAATAATCCCCTCCTAATTCGAACTAACCTCTCTCGTTGTTAGGCAAAGTAGTGACGGACCAAGCGGGCCCACAGATGGAAAGGATCAATATCGCTGATAGCCGCTTAAGTGGGTGCAAGAGGACAACCACCATCGCTTTACATGTGGGCCAAACATATGTTGAATACCCAAAATGCACAACTTTGATGTGGCAAACGCCTCGAAAACCATAAAGTCCCTACATAGAGCGAGGTTCATGAAGCGTACTACATATGATGGTCCCCTTCCCCCTCTTTGATGCATACTATATGCTTCTATCATAATACAACCCAAAAAGAATCCTCCTTGATGGTGAAATTAATTAACCTCTCCCGATGTAGGTCAAAGTGATGCATGCATCGATGATGGCCTCGCGGGCCCATAGATGGAAGCGTCACATGTGAGTGTCCTAGGATAACCACCTCCTGCATGCATGTGGCCCAAAGAGGTGTTGTGTGATGTTTGAATAGCCAATTTCACAACTTTGATGTGTCACATGCCTTGGAAACCGAAAAGTCCCGACACCGAGTGAGGTGTTCACGGACGCGTACGTATAGTATATATGCTAGTCCCCTCCCACCTCTTTGATGCATACTATATATATACTCCCACCATAACACAAAAAAAGATTCTACCTTGCTAGTCAAATTAACCTCTCTGTCGGCTGTTGGTCAAAGTGATGGACGATGACCTCGCGGGCCCATAGAAAGCGTCTCACACGAGTGAGTGTCGTGTAGGACAGCCATCGACTGCATGTGGCCAAAACATGTATGTATGAAAGGGTTGTGTAATGTTTTAAATAACAAATTCGTGACTCTAATGTGGCACCTGCATCACAAAACGGCCAACCCACACGGTGGCTCACGACTCATAGTGTACTGCCAGCCACCCCCACCCCCAGACGCACACACACACATCGCGCATCCACCGCAACAACGATGCATGTTAAATTATCCCGCGGTGAACATATGTTACCAAAGGGGGGACGTTTTAATTTTGAAAAAAGACAGAGATCATTAAGATGTTTTTAGTACATTGATTGATTTTCTAGGGGTATAATGTGCAAAAATCAAATTTGAGCTACATGCACACATGATAGTGCACCTAAATGGATTGGAAAAACATATGTGTCTCACTGGGTGCATATGTTTATTCATCCCCGTGCAAGAAATTTCAAACATTGAGAATCTTGATTTTTAAAATCTAGTACATCCAAAACTTATTTGAAATTCATGAAACTTATCATGTTGTCATATGGACAACAATACACAGTGGCATTGTACATTTTTTT
>NW_025244786.1:0-2717 GCF_018294505.1 Triticum aestivum
GATCACGCCGAATTTTTTGATCTCATCGATCTTATCGATCATCGCGAGCCCAATTCGGGTTTACGTTTCACTGTTAACCCCGATGGCAGATACTGGCCGGTAGGGGTAGGTTGTGTCACGACCTCATCGACTCCGATCATCAGAAAATATAGCCTCTTCAATCCCCATGTGCAATTGATCTCATCAACCGTGCGCATAGCTGATCTCATCAACGATAAGAGATCTCATCTGTCGCCTCCACATATCTAATATGCATACGATCTGAATCCAAATCCTATAGCAGAGGCTCTGATACCACTGTTGGGATCAACGGTAGGGTGCGTCGACTGCAAATTAAAATTTTCCTACGCGCAGAACAACAGGAACATGCTACAGGAGATGGATCACAGTTCATTACCACTAGACGCGTAGTGCCATGCAGCGGAAGAAGAGTTGGGGTAGCGCGTCTGGATCGTCTCCTCCTCGTCTGATCTCCCTCGAACAGCCGGTCGTTCAATCCCACGTACAAGTTCGTCGGAGTGGCGCAAGTGCACTACCTCTAACGGTATCCGTACAGGAGAAACACCGTGCGGCGGACTACTAGGTCCGATCACACAGTCGGCGGCGAGTGGAGGTGTCTATTCGCAACACATGCAAACCCTAGTCGCAGCACTGAAGTGATGAACCGCATGAGTGTGCCGCACCTCCACTTTATATAGGCGTCCATCGCGAGCTCAACACTTGGGCCTCGCATGGACCCTAAAGCCCACACGTCTACTCGGCCACAATCCGAATACAGCTCGGATCCCATCCGACCAGTATCCTCGGATTCTACCTCGTAGGTTCCTCCCCTTAAGCGCGCGACCCCTTAGGTTCAAGTCACCTTGGTCGTAGTTTGGATCACCTCCGAACTGCACAGTTGGTAGCAGCCTCTAGCAAGGCATGCCGAACACCAAGCAGACCATGAAGCTTGTTAGGCAAACCTGTACATCATACTTCTGTTCCCTTTGCCACACGATATATGCTGTCGGGCTCAAGGCGAGTCTATCATCCTTGTGCTAGCCCAACCTCTTTCTCGTTCCAGTGATGCCGACCATAAACTGGATTATCTCATAATCCTTGTCGTATGGCCATGCTTATCCTGGTCGGATCACACGAGGGGCCCAGAGTATATCTCTCCTGATCGAAGGGGCAAATCCCATCTTGCACGACCATGTCTCGCAGCATGGGACTGGACAAACCCAAAACCTACCTTTGTAACTACCCAGTCACGGAGTAGCATTTGATCGGCGAAAAGCAAGTCTGTCGCCATCCCGAGTACATGCGTCAGCTCAGGTCTTAGGACATAGAACATATGTTGTACTAGAGACTCACAGATGACATATCGTTGCGTCTCATAATTGGGTCTATCCGACTCAGACCTTATCTCGACTCGGATCCGACTATGTCGAATCCGATCAGACCTTTCCAAGTCCATATTATCCAGTTAGCATCCAATGCTCCATGGCTAGTGATACCAAGCCATCGACCGTGTCATATGCTAGTCTAGTCGGTTGCGCGTCCACATAGCCCTTTCGACTAGGGACCTTTTAGGACAGTCATCATACAATGCATAGTCCCACAAACAAGTCACGTACTTGCTGATACACATCATTGATAATGTCCAAGGACTATCTTTATTCATAATCACATTGGAAATATCATCATACATGATTTCCTCTAGGGCATATCTCCAACAAGTACCACCTACAACCCACTACATCTTCTAGTCTACCTCTTCAAGAGCTTCACGCAACTTACTCAACTATGGAAGAGCCCATGTTGGCTTGTGGCTGCACACAGAAGTTTCTAGGATGAATAATCTTATGATCCCTTTGAGCCTGCGTGGCAGACCGTAGGATGATCACACGGTTACTCCGGGATATCCTAGGACAACACTGGATTCTCCAGGTGCCCTGACAACCACTGGGTACTCCAGGATGCCTCAAGCAATCCACCCAGATGTGTATTTAAGTAGCCACCTTAGTTTAACCATTAGTTAGCAATACTCACATCTGTCATGGATACACTCACCCAAACCACGTCTACGCGCATAGCATAGCAATACAAGCATCACGTAAAAGTAACACCCAAAGGTTTGATAATAAACAGGGCAATAGGTTCTACCTCATCATCTACTTCCCAAAACCCACATGTTAATCAAATCCTAACCAGGCAATGTTCGAGGGTTGATCTAATGCAATAAAACTGGGTAGTAAAGAGGTATGATCAAAGTGTTACTTGCCTTGTTGATGATCCATGAAACCTAGAGACTCGTAGTAGCACGCTTCGCACTCCGGGTACTCTATCGCAAACAAACAAAGCATACAATAAGCACTCAACTAGAAGCACGGGTAAAACTCAAATAAGAGATCTAACCATAAAGTTCAACTGAAGAACTCCGGTTTGCAAAAAGAATCAAATCAAACGGAGCAACGAAACTCAAACTACGAAAGAAACAAGATCCGATTACTAAACTGGACTAAAGTCAAATTTTACAGTCCCAAAACCTTGTTCAAGTTGCTTAAACAGAAAGAGGGCTTCGAGATGAAGATCTAGGCACTTGAATTGCCTGATTCCGATAAACAAGCGAAAAGATAAACTAAAATGAAAATCAGGGTAGAAATCGCGATCGAAAATAATCGCGGAAAAACCCTGGAAAAAGAAAAACTAACGAAAAGGCTAACGAACGAACGTTC
>NW_025244787.1:0-2717 GCF_018294505.1 Triticum aestivum
CACGATTACAAAGATAGATCAGTAGGCAAACTCTCGGAAAGAAAGGATCGAACTAAACTTTTATTCATCTAAAGCAAAAAAATAATTATGGATCAAACTAAGGTAAATAAAGGCAAAAGATAGTGGAGGTGATATGATACCGGGGCACCTCCCCCAAGCTTGGCGCAAGCCAAGGGGAGTGCCCATACCCGATACTCAATTTTCTTTTGGTGATGAAGAAGGAGGTGGTGGAGATGATATAGTAGCGATCATATCCTCGGGTTCCCATGGCAGAGGCTCACCATCATAAGAAGAGGAGTGAGTCTCACTGGTCCTGCAACTGGCAGCCAAACTCATAGATTTAAACCTTGCCTCATATTCAAAGACTTGGTTTTGGAGATCGTAGATCTGGCTTTGGAGGAAGTTGATTTGCTCGTTGAGGTGAAGATGATGTCCTTCATGGACTTGCCATCCACCTTGAGATAACGGGTATAGTCTGCGATCATGAGGTGATTGGCATTGAGTTCACACTCCACCATCCCCTTGCACCGGAAGACCTCGTGCTCCATAGCTTCAAGCCTATCCTCCACGGTTCCCGTCCCTTTGGGACCTTGCACATCGCGGATGTCAAGCACCCCCTCATGCATCTGGATAGCATGAGGGTGCTGCATCACCTCCCGCAAATATGGGTTGATGACGTTCTCGAAGAACTTGTCCTTGGAGGAGCATGAAGCGGCCATGGTAGATGGGATCTGCCAGAAAACAGCAAGGAAAAGAAAACAGGAGATTTCTCCGTGATACGGTGGTCAATAGGTTCGGGGGGGTATATAAAGATTTTTTATCTTGGGAAACAAGCAAACGGAAGAAAAATGGAGTCCGAAACGTACCCGAGGTGGGCACAACCTACCTGGGCGGGCCAGGCGCGCCCTGGTGTCTTGTGCCCACCGGGGTCACCTTCCTGGCAGTTCCTTATTTTCCTAATTTTTGTCATATTCCAAAATGGACAGAAAATATTTTTGCAGATTTTTCGGAGTCCGTTTACTTACCGTATCACGTACCTCCTCTTTTTCACGATTCTGGAGTGTTCTGGAAGGTTTCTTTTATGTGTTCTTCCGGTGTCATAGTTTGGATAATATTGCTTTGAACATTAATGGGCGTACCTAAGATATAATGTTTTATTCGTTGCCTATTAACAACTTTCGGGTTAGTACCTGTTATGTGGCTGCTAGAAGGAGGGCGCGAGAGGGCTGGCCGGGGGATTTCCTTCTTAATTCTTGCTTGATTAGATTGATACATCTCCTCTCTTTATATAGAGAGGTTTACTTGACTCTCAAGCAAGGCTTACTTGACCCCTAAGCAAGCGACCCTTATCTCTAATTAACCCTAAGACTAACGGGCTATACCGCCAGCCCAGGCCCATTACGTACTCTAACACTACACCCCACCTGGACATGTAGCTTGTCCTCGAGCTGCAGCCTAACCAACTTATAACCATGACTCGACGCAACACAAACCTAACACCTAAAAACAAGCCTTTTACATCTTGGCTTGTTTTATTACTCTCAACCTGAAATGGACTGGGACGCTTTATTTTGGACCCCTTAACAAAAAGTGGAAACCATCCGCACGTCGGACGTGCACGTGTACCTCCACCTAGATCCCATGGACACCATCTGGACAAAAGGAGTGCATGTGTATGACCACCTGGAAGTGGTCGCAAGAGTGACCAGCAGAGGCGCCCTCGCGGCGGCCGGCGACGGAATGCAGTGGTGCTACCGCTCCTGTCGGTGACACCATGCCTTCTCCCCGTCGGACGGTTGTTGGTCTGCACCGCACAGAGAAGAGTGGAGGGCTTGCCATGGAGAATGACAAGGAGGGGTGCGCCCTCCCAACCGCCGATTTCGCAGACTTTGAGGTCGCTGCCCGCGGGGAAAACAGCATGCCCGTCGCCCGTGGGGGAAACCGCATGCCCAAGATCCCCGACGCAGCGGACGAGATCGAGGTCCTTTGCGCAGCAAAGGGCAACTTGGAGGAGCGGCAGCTGCAGACCACGCATCTCCCGCACACACCGATGCGCTAGGAGGCCGCGCGCAGCAGCCTGCAGCCTCACCGCCGCTGACATGTGGCGGGTAGCGATCCAAGATGGAAGCAGTGACGGCGACGGCCGTGATGGGAACGAGGAAGGCCTTGATGCCCGACGAGAAAGGCCCTGATGCCCGCCATGGCCTGCCGTAATTCCAGGATTGCGGCCATCATCTGCTCCGGGGTGAGAACGAGGGTGGACGGCGTCGAGGCAGAGGATGGAATCGCCCCTGAGGACGCCAGCACACCCAATGCCGGCGCTCCTGCTGTGTGGGGCAGCAGCGCCGATGAAGACACTGGTGGCCGCGGCGGGTGGGAAGAACTCGGTGGAGGGCTGGACATGATCGAACCCGGGAAAGCTCCTACCAGATTGTTATGTGGCTGCTAGAAGGAGGGCGCGGGAGGGCCGGCTGGGGGCCTTTTTGCCCACGGCCGGGCAAGAAGGAAGGGTTTTCCTTCTTAATTCTTGCTTGATTAGATTGATACATCTCCTCTCTTTATATAGAGAGGTTTACTTGACTCCCAAGCAAGGCTTACTTGACCCCTAAGCAAGCGACCCTTATCTCTAATTAACCCTAAGACTAATGGGCTATACCGCCAGCCCAGGCCCATTAGGCCCATTACGTACTCTAGCACTGCGCAAAGGACCTCGATCT
>NW_025244788.1:0-2717 GCF_018294505.1 Triticum aestivum
GAGCGAACAAAAACAGAGATATATAGAGTCTCTTAATTAGGCCTTCTTCTTGTTGTTGTTGTTGGATGGCCCCGCGACATCATCTTGGCGAGGACGCTTCTTGTCGCTGACCGTTGGCTTTTCATCACCGTCGTCATTGTCATTGCTTTTGTTGTCGTCGTCGTCCTCCTCCTCGTTCGACCATTCCTCCTCATCATCATTGTCCTCCTCTTCTTCATCCTCCGACGGCTCCTCGTCCGTCTGGTTATGGTTTGATGACTCGGGAGGTGGCGTGCCTTCCATGATCTGGATAAAGTTGAGGTCTGGGCTCGATATCGGCCTCATGGAAGACGAACGGGATGATTATGATGTCGGCCTATCATTGGGCACCAGACTATTGGTGGAACTGTCGTCCTCGTTATCGCTCGACATGGCAGTGGTACATATACAAATTGCTAGAAAGTGAGATTGCAAAGTGTGTGCAAGTGTGTAGCGCGGTCGGCTGGGGACGACGAAGATTTTGAAACTTAAGCAGGGTATGAAGAGAATAGGAATGTCAATTGAAGTGGGGGGTTGACGTATTATCTAACCGCTGATATAATCTACCACAATTATTTGTACCCATCCGCTCCAAGTTCCCGGAGTTGAGCAGTTCTCAATGTGATAATCGCACACATGCGTTGGAGCGTCCAAATATGAAACAAGCATTTTTCATACTACTACCTCCATACCGCGACCTAGGTGGGTGAAAAACGAGAGAACTTGATGATTATTTGCTAATCAATACCATTGCATGCAGTGAATTGACCATTGCATGTTATGCTAAGTAGTCTAAAGTCATTGAATGCATACACTCCCCACGACTCCTATTGCCGATTTCTTTTTTCAAGACAAAAAACAGGGAACGAGTTTTGGGATTATTTGGTTGTTGTAATGTGACTTAGGCACCGGTATGAATGGAGTAGCATAGTTGGCAAGCAATAAATTGAGCTCATCTTATTGATGAAGCCAGTAATAATAACACGAAACCCCTAATCATCATTGCAAACAGCGCATAGAAGATGGCTAATGCGACAACAAAAAATACATGTGCTAGTTCCTTCTTGTCTCTTACTTTCATCTGTTGCCTGTGATTGATTCTTTCTTGCTTCATCGTACTGATTGTACACTCCAGATCAGTCAGTTTCTTCTTCAACTTTATGTTATCTTCGGCTAGCTTGGTGATAACACTATAAGCCCTGCTATGCCATTCTTCATCCAGCCAGTTAACAAAGGCACAAGCCTAATATCCCTGCCAATGTTAAATAGTATTTAGGATGAGCGGTGGCATTAACTCAACTTTTTTTTGAGAAGGAGGATGTACCCCCGGCCTCTGCATCTGGATGATGCATGTAGCCATATTATTAATTATTCACAAAGACCATACAAGGTAATACATCAATAAGCCTGAAGCCATCATCTTGGCGATGATGTTCCTACTTCTATCCCCTTGATGAAGGTGTGCCCAATGTATGGGCCTAGTACCAAACAGACATCACACCAAAGCCTAACATCTAAAGTCGGGTGTCCCATCCAAGCCACTACCTGGATTGGGTCCCTCACCGGTTTGGCACACTCCTAGAGAGCACCGCACACTGCAAGGGTCGTCACCTCCATCTTCCATCAGCCCATCCTTAGAGCAGAACTGATGTACCGACCTTGCCAGGCCTCTCTGCTATCAACGCCACCATGACGCCAGATAGCTTCCTCCTCCTACGCGAGTCCATCTCCGCACATCAGACGCCGAGTTTCCAATGCGCCATGTCGCCGAGACCCATCACTGATGATATGATTGATACCACACCGCTCCACCTACATGCCAGCTCGCGTCGACTCTGAACTACCAACAATTCCACCACCCTGAGCAGTCTCCGGTCGATGACTTCAGGAAGGAACACAACACCAAAGTTCCATCGTCGCCCAAACAAAGGAATCGAGGCTTTCTCCTATGCTCATGGCAGATGGTGGCGTATGATCCACACCGAAGCCTCCGGGAAGGGAATAGGCGCCAAGGGCGTCGACTTTGGTGTGGCTGCGAAGCTGGCTTGGAGTTTCCACCGGATCCATGCCCACCCACCAGATACGTCCAGGCAGTATTGGAATCGACCATAGTCTCAACCATAGCCAGCACGAACAGTAGTAGATCGAGTCAGAGACGACGCCTCCCATGGGACTCCGATCGGCCATTGAGGAGCTGCCATAGCGTCGCCGCCTCCATGTCGCCCACACAACCGTCAAAGGTCCCCCATCTGCACCCGCGGTTGCTGCCCGCTAGGAAGGCTGCACAGCACGCCACCGATCAAGGCTGCCGCCTCGAGATCCCCACGCAGCCCGAGGCACCAGCGGTCAGATCTGAAACAGATCGACCACCGGCCACCATAGGACCACCCCGAAGAGCCCCCCACGCGACCACTAGAGGGGTGCATCTCCTCCCATCGCCCCTTGAGTCCTCGCCGTTGTACTCGGCCACCAACCGCCGTCGAACGCCACCCACGCCAGGTTTGGCCGCTGCAGGGAGGAGTGATCCTACCGACGCCGACGGCAGCCGGGTTTACCCTGTGGCACGCCCCGGCGGGGGTGGGCAGGAGAGCTGGGAGAGGGAGTCGAGGGCTTGGCGGCGCTAGGGTTCCCCCCTGGTCGCCGTGCGGGGGCGACCCAGGGGAGAGGAGAGGGGGCTGCGTTGGAGAGGGGGCTGTCTC
>NW_025244789.1:0-2717 GCF_018294505.1 Triticum aestivum
TTTGTAAGCCGGCACTTGATCATCCTTAAGTCCTTGTCATCTCCTTCTTGATAAGTATCCATAATCTCATAGAAAATCTCTTTAGCAGATATGTTCAAATTTTGCCAATGCAAAAAATCCAGATACTTCCTTTGAAAAATCCGGGTCAAAGGCCAGCTTCAGAGTCAATTTGCTGATATTGGTCTCTTGTTGAGAAATATTGTAAGAGATAATCCACTTGAGTCGGCTTTCAATGCTCTAACTTGACAAAAATATTGGTTTTCAAATATTCAACTTATATTCAGTCGGCTTGAAGATATAAAACTTGCCGGTTTATGATTACCAAAATTGCCGGGTTATAAATAGATGATGCCGAGTCATAATTGTCGCCGACGCCGGTTTATGATTTTTGCAGACACCGGGTCAATCTGATTTACTCAAAACTCCCCTATATCCATATTACCTGTAGCCCCCAAGGGCCGGTTAATCAGCATGAATAAGTCGGGACTTATCACCATGGCTTTAAATAAAATCCAGTTGTGTAGCCCCCATGAGTCGGCTATAGTCATAGTAGTGTAGTCGGGTCGTCCTAGAATTTTCTTCAGCAAGGATTAATATGCATTAGCCCCCAAGTGTCGGGTCATTATGTAATAATTAGCAGGGACTTTGTAAATATGATGATGTAAATTTGAGCAGTAACGTGTAGCCCCCAAGAGCCGGCTTAGTAAGATAATACTGAGGTGGGACTTTTCATTGGAAATAATATCATATGATGTAACCCCCATCCTGGGGCTTGAACCCACGTCCACAAGGTTAAGAGCTTTGTGCTTTACCAACTGAGCAGTGGATCCTTCAATATAGTGGAATAAGGCTTGTGTATCTTGAATTTTAACAGGAGCAATTGGTAGCCCCCAAGGGCCGGCTCATTACAATGGGATGACTCGGGTCTTCAATCAGGCCAATAAAAATGACTTTGCATTAGCCCCCAAGTGTCATGGTGCATGCACTAGTAGAAAAAGGGGATAATCTAAGACACATTAGTGCCGGTTTGATTTCGAGCCGGCACTAATGTGTCCTTTAGTGCCGGTTCCAACGTCTAGCCGGCAGCTCTCATTAGTACCGATTCGTGGCAAACTTTTAGCACCGGTTCGTGCCACGAACTGGTACTAGAGAGAGTGGTGGCGGGATGTTGTCAGTCTGGGGCCCGTCCAGCACCTGTAGTACCGGTTCGTGGCACGAACCGGTACTAAAGGTCGACGTACATAAACCCTTCGTCCACCCGAGCTCGCTCTGTTCTTCCCCTTTTTCCCCTCTCCTCCTCTGTTCTTCCCTTCTCTTCCTCGAGCTCATCACACATTTTGCCCAAAATTTGTCAAGATTTGAAGGTCCCCATCCATTCAAATGATCGCAAAGGTTAGCAACTTTGTCCTTTCATCTCTCATTGCTAGATTAGCTCTTGCAATGCTTTATATAGTGATTAATTTGTGAGTTTAGTAATTTGGAAGGAATTATATGTGCTAGTATTTGATCAGAAACTAAAATTACCAGCAGTCTCATGAACTCCTCGTGACCGCGTTCGTCTCGAAAACCTTCTTCACTGGGTCCCAACGGTGGCGGGCCCTGAGGACGTCACGCTCCTCTGGGACGGTGAACTCCGCCAAGGGGTCTGGGATGCCCAGACTCGCAGTTTCCGCGTCCTCCTTGGCCCATATGGACCTCTTCCCGCCGTAACCATGGCTTCCGAGGTGGTGGCACCCAATGTTCCTCTGTTGAAGCCCCTTCATGTACTTCGACTTTTTTTGGCAGCTTTGGCCTTGCAAGCCACCTTGAATATTTCAAAGTGCTCTGCCGTGATTGTCGGATTATCCTTTACAATCTCGGAGTTGGGTTCCTTTTTGTCTATGATCCTTGCTTTCACCCTTGTTTTCCAGGCGGCCAACGCGTCGCTAAACTTGGACATGGCATGTGTTGGGGAACGTAGCAGAAATTCAAAATTTTCTACGCATCACCAAGATCAATCTATGGAGTAATCTAGCAACGAGGGGAAGGAGAGTGCATTTACATAACCTTGTAGATCTCTAAGCGGAAGCGTTCAAGTGAACGGGGTTGATGGAGTCGTACTCGTCGTGATCCAAATCACCGATGATCCTAGTGCCGAACGGACGGCACCTCCGCGTTCAACACACATGTAGCCCGGTGACGTCTCCCATGCCTTGATCCAGCAAGGAGAGAGAGAGAGAGAGGTTGGGGAAGACTCCGTCTAGCAGCAGCACGATGGCGTGGTGGTGGTGGAGGAGCGTGGCAATCCTGCAGGGCTTCACTAAGCACCGCGGGAGAGGAGGAGGACTTGGGAGAGGGGAAGGGCTACGCCAGAACTTGGGTGCGGCTGCCCTCCCATCTCCCACATATATATAGGGGCAAGGGAGAGGGGGCCGGCCCCCTCAGATCCAATCTGAGGAGGGGGCGGCGGCCAGGGGGGTTGCCTTGCCCCCCAAGGCAAGGGGGCGCGCCCCCTTTTAGGGTTCCCCCAAACCCTAGGCGCCTTGGGCCCTGGTGGGGGGGGGCGCACCAGCCCACCTGGGGCTGGTCCCCTCCCACACTTGGCACACGCAGCCCTTTGGGGCCGGTGGCCCCTCCCGGTGGACCCCCGGGACCCTCCCGATGGTCCCGGTACGTTACCGTTAGCACCCGAAACTTTTCTGGTGACCAAAACAGGACTTCCCATATATATATATATA
>NW_025244790.1:0-2717 GCF_018294505.1 Triticum aestivum
GACGAGTTTCATCGTGATGATGCTCATCGTGATGACCGCAGCTCTCTTCTATGTGATGGTAGTTTAGATGATCGATATCGACTTGTAATGCAAAGACAAACTCGCTACTCGCGGTCTCGAGACTTGTAATATAATGTTCAATCTTTGTTCGGTCTTTTTAATTCGGAGACTAATATGATGAATTGTATTCGGAGACTAATATGATGAATTGTATTCAAAGACTAATCTTCTATTGTATTTGATGAATCTATTGTTGATGTGTGCTGTCTATATTTTGTCAAATTATACATTTTGTAACCTGTGCAAAAAACAGAAAATAAAAAAATAAAAAAACCTAATATTCATACTAATGGCGCATCACACGACAGTGCGCCATTAGTATGACAGTGCATACTAATGGCGCATCACCGGGTAGTGCGCCATTAGTATGCTGCGGTTACTAATGGTGCATCCAGAGGTGGTGCGCCATTAGTATGCCAAAGCACCTGGGTGTACATGCCAACTGGGAGGCATACTATTGGCGCACCCTCGCATATACGAATGGCGCACCAGGTGGTGCGCCATTAGTATACCAGATACTAATGGCGCCCCAGCTGGTGCGCCATTAGTAAAAATTACTAATGGCGTGCTGTCAGTGGCGCACCAGTGATGCGCCATTAATGGCCATAATAGGTGCGCCATTAGTAGTGGTATTTCTAGTAGTGAACACACCTTCAATGGGCTGAGTGAAGCTCCGACGATCAATGTTATGAAGATAAAGTGGCTCCTTGTCAGGCTCGGGATAGATGGCTTCAACAGACATACCAACATCTGGCAAGAAGACAATGTGGTTGCATGCAGATGGCTGATAGTTGAAAGCAGTGTGAAGCTTGATCAGACGCATGATCCATGGAACATAGAACTTCAAGCCAAAAATGTTAGATCCTGATGTAGCAAGTTGGCGGATGAAGAAATCTTGTGCATTTAAGCTTTTTCCATGAAGAATATGGAAGAGCAATGTCTTCATTGCACCTTCTAGCTTAGCCTTTGGAGAATGTCCTTTGATAGGCCAGAGAGTTCGCCTTATGATGTGATAGATTGTGCGTGGCAGATACTCAAGGTCTTTAACAAAGAACTCCGTAGGATATTCTTCTTCTTGTGTTTGCACCTTCTAGCTTAGCCTTTGGAGAATGTCCTTTGATAGGCCAGAGAGTTCGCCTTATGATTGCAATGGCTTCATCATAAGGCGATGAGTAGCGACACACTCTTCTTCTTGTGTTGCTCCGGCTGATGCAGCCGGAGGGTCTTCAGCAGCATTGGCTTCAGACATAGGGACCGTCACAGAAGGATTGTCTTCAGGGAACACTTGACGTGCCACTGAGCTTGACAAGTTGGATCCCTCTTCTGTGATGGTGGTCATGGAGGTAGATGGCTTCAGGCCTTTGCGAAGCCGTTGGAATACGGGCGACGCCTTTGGTGATGGTGATGTCTCCATGTAGTTGTCATCATTGGACATGGGGCTGATGACGGGCACACTTGACGGCTGGGGTGTACTTGGTGAGTCTTGATGTGGGGTAGCTTGCTGGGGGCGATCTGCCCACGATGCATCTTGTGAGATTGGCGTCAAAGGACGACCAATACTGATAAGCTCATTGTTCATTCGAATAGGCGATGATACCATTGGGCGCCCGATCTGAGGAAGAACTACATCATCTTGAGCAATATCTTCAGTCGTGATGGGGTCGACGACTGGGACTTCTTGAGCTTCAGGAGCCTCTGTGGAAGCAGGCTCATGAACAATCATGCGACGCTCTTGGTTTGCAGACGGAGGGGGAACAAAAGCAAGGGCTTCAACAACAAGGGGCTCTGTAGGAGCAGCCCGATCTCTTCTCTTGGTTTTTCTCTTCTTAGGGGGTGGTTCTTCATTAGTGGTGTTTTCGCTTGGTTTTCCGCTTCCTGGCTTCGGCTTCAGCTGCCTTGGTTTTCTTCTGTTCAGAAGCCACTGAAGGAGCCTTGGGCTTTGAGCCGCGCATGCTGGCAGGAAGACAATGTGTGGTTCTTCCTACCGTGGTGCTTCAGTGTTGGCTTCAGATGGCTTATTTTTCTTGGCATCCATTGAGGGGTCAATGCCAGGGCGGCCAAGTGCCTTGCGCTTTTCAGCTTCATTGTAGGTTTGAACGCATTTGTCAGTGAGTGCTTTCATGCGCTCTCTTGAGCCTTTGGCTTCCTCATGTTTCTTCCAAAACGACTCCTTGAGGTCATTAAGCATCACCTTGAACTTTTGCACATCAGCCACATTCAGCCTGGCGACATGCTTCTTGAACTGTTCCTTCTCGAAGTCTATCTTTCTCTTTAGTTCAACAATGCGCTGATCCAGAGCAAGCTCAGGAGCAATGGCGCCTTGGAAAGCAACACTGACGCCAATGGGAAGCTGAAGGTCATCAAAGCTGAGATCCTGATTATCAAACCACTCATCAATGAAGTTCTTTAGAATGTTTACATCAAAGACGGGCAGATCGTTGAAGATCTCCGTCTCTTGCTTGCTCTTGATCAGCTGTTCCAGAGAATCTTCACCAAATTATTCATCAGAAGACAGGTCAATGGGTTCAGATTCATTCCTCAGAATGGCTGCAGGCATCAGTGCATGACTCAGTTTTTGAACTGGTGTCTTCTGTGGCTTCTCACGCTTCTTGGTGATGCGAGAGAGATCTTCAGAGTTATTGCTTGGAGCAGAAGGG
>NW_025244791.1:0-2717 GCF_018294505.1 Triticum aestivum
TCTACCTGGCCATATACTAAGCTGACAGGGATCTCCTTTCCATCAGGACCCATAGGGCCGACCTCGGCCATGTGGTTTGGGTTAGCCTTCGTGTACCGCGTCTTCACCATGGCCCAGGCCTCCCTGGCACCTTGACAGCAGGCCAATATTTTCCACAACCGGAAGCGCTGCCGCACTCCCTCCAGCTTCTTTGCAAGTTCCCCAAGATCTTGGGGGATGGAGAGGGATGGCCACATAGCCTGAATGACGCTCTGCATTGCCTGTTGTATTCGTTCGTGCAGTTGCAACAGCTCGGGAAGGAGGTCTCCCGTTGAACCGGGCATTTCCTCCGCAGGACGACCTGTCAGCAGACCTACAGACATAGCTCTGTCAATCGATTTCTTCGCCCATTTTTTTCGAGAATTTGCTCAAGCACTTACTAAAAATGCCGCGTCAAAGTCACCGATTTTCCTTTACGAAAGCAGACAGCTGGATAAGAACATCCTTTAGTTCCTCGCCCAGCTGGGTATTGGCGTCTTGAAGTTTCTTCTTCTCTTGCCTCACCCTTGTCTGCACGCTCTCGCCAGCCTTTAATAGGCGTAGGAGTTGTTGCTTGTCCAGATTTACTCCGGCCTCATCTGCATTGTTATCGTCAGCATTGCACACATGCCGCACTTTGCAATGGAATTATTTTTGGGAGCATACATTACCTGAGGAGGTCTCCTTGCCAATAGCCGAAACGGCCAGTGCGGCCACGAGTTGGGCCTTGCACTCCGCCAACTCCTGAGACAGTTGTGTGTTCTTCTCTGTAAGACCCTGCATAACATATGATACTTAAAACAGTTATCTTAACTATTTCAAGTCTCGGGGGCTACTGACATATATAACTATCAGATTTACTCACCCGTATGTCTTTTACATACTGCTCCGTGGCCCTGGCTAGACCATTTTGAGCGGCACAGAGGTACACATCTCCTGCATTAAAGGCGTTTAACGCCTCTGGAGAAAAACATGCGTCCTGAAGAATAGTCCGGCGATGCCTGTGGTTCATGGCACTCTCCACCTCTGAATTGGTGGTAGATAGCCCGTCTGTATCCTCTGTCAGAGGAGCGCCCGACGCGCGCCCTGTGTCCGCCTCCGCCTCCGGACCCGGCCTTGAAGTCTGGCCGGTGGATATAGTCCGGCGGGCTCTCTTCTTCCTAAGGAGAAGAGGGGCGTTAGAATGACTTAAGGGCATAGACCCTAGACATGAAATTCGCATGCCGTACCGTTGCCCCAGAGTCTCGATCTGGTCCGCACTTCTCTTTTGCCCGCCTGGCTTTAGCGGCCCTTGTAGGCTGCCCTCCGCGGGCCCGGCACTCCGCCTCAAGGATTTCCCCTGCAAAACGAAACATTATTGGTTTACAGCATTCAAAATAAGGCATGGACGGATCTCCTTCAAAAGTACCAGGACTTCGATCTCGGCTACATTTGAGGCTGGAAGTAATCCGGGATAGTCGGACATAATGGCCACTAAGGTGTTGTCCTTACTCAATCGATGAAACACCCCATCAATTAACTCCACACATAAGTCCGGATCCTCTTGGGAATCCGGATCGAGGAACCGTTTTGGGTCCTCGGGCTGTGGGGGAGGGCTGTTGATCTCCTTCACCGTCTGGCGTAGCTCCTGCGTTAATATCACCAGACGGAATACTCACTTATGGGAATTTCGAAAGCCGGTAGATAAGTGAAATTGTTCGCTTACCCAACTTGGAGGATTGTACATGGAGAATCCGCCCTCCGGGTTGGCACGGAGGAATTCCTCTTCTTCTCCCTTGTACAAAGCGGATAAAATTCTCCTTAAAGTGGCGGCTGAATCTGGCCCATTACGACCGCACCGGGTGGCGTCGTCCTCCCCGTTGAAATCCCACATGGGGTGGCCTCTGTATTGAAGCGGCTGCACCCCTCGCGTAATGCATATGGCCATGACCTTGATCACGGTCAGTCCGGAATGAGCCAACAAACTTATCCGGCTCATCAGGTAAAGGACGTCCCTGTCAGTTTCCCTCTGAGGATTCCGCGGGCGCCAGCTCAGGCGCTTCTTTAGCGGAGCATTATTAAACTCAGGGAGGCCGATCCATACAGGGTCCGGCAGGGGGATGTCATCTATATAGAACCACTCCGAGGGCCAGTCCTCGGATGTCCTCTTTGGGGTACCGGATAGATATACGGTCCCAGCGATGCGCCATAGATCGGCTCAGCCCACTTGATAAATATACCCCTCCTGAGAACGGGGCACGAGGCAGAACAACCTCTTCCACAGCGCGAAATGGGCCTCAACGCCCAAAAACAGTTTGTAGAGGGCCACGAAGCCCGCAATGTGCAGAATGGAGGCAGGCGTGAGGTGGTGTAGATGGAGGCTGTAGAACTCCAGCAAACCTCGGAGAAATGGATGAATTGGAAATCCGAGTCCTCTTATTAAATAAGGGACTAGTCATACCTGATCTCCTTGAGAGGGATGGGGGATGCTCTCTGCTTTCTCTCCGCCGCTATAAGTGGTGATCCCAGCTCGAACTAGGACCATATATGCTGGGGGAAGGACCCCTTGGATTGAAGCACTACGAGTTCACTATGCGGGACGGAGCATCTCTCCCAATCCCCAGGCTTGGGGCTGGGAGCGCGAGAGGAGGAGCCGCGTTGACTGTCCATGATGGAATGGTGGTCAGAAGTGCTCCGATGAAAGCTTGCGAAGGGGAGAT
>NW_025244792.1:0-2716 GCF_018294505.1 Triticum aestivum
GGGGTGGCGCTGCCGATAGGCTGCCGGCCAGGCCTGTCGACGATGGTGGACCACATAACCTTGGGGATGGCCGACGGATTGGTAGTCCAGGCCCACAGGCTCATCATCGAGGCGTCCTCCTTCTGCAGAGTAGCGATGTCGAAGTAGTGCAGAATGGTGTTCTCACCCAGGATCTTGGCGATCTCCTCCTCTCCCCAAGCGTGCAGGGGAACATTCTCCAAGCAGAGATGGACGTGGTAGTGCATCTTGGCGACCTTGGAGTGGGCGTTGGCACGCCACTTGGTGGCATGGATGTCGAGGTTGCGGTGCAGGAAGCGGCCCCTGGTGGTGAGGTCGTCGCGGTGGTGGGGGTGCCGGAAGGTGACCAGGAAGTCCTCCGGGAAGAACGGGACGACGTTGAAGTAGCCCCTGGCGATGTTGGTCTCTGCCTCGATGGCGCGCGCAATCTCCTCCGCATTGACCTGCGGCCGGTCCCCCCCCCCAGCCAGATCAGGGCCGCGTTGGAGGCGAGAAGGGCCGCCTGCAGCTCCATTGCTGGGGTGGAGAGGAGCACCACGTGCCCCTCGCTCGGACGAGAGGCCGCGTCACCCAGGCGTGGCATGGCGCCGTGGTTGGCCGGGAGCGGCGGGGGGCCTGGCGGGAGGACGACGGCCAGATTGGTGGGCGCAGAAGCTGGAAGCGGGGGGACGACGGGCGCAGGGGCCGACAGAGGGGAGCGGACAGAGGGATTATGACGAAGAGGCTGCCGCTGAAGCCGGAGCGAGCACCCCCAAGCAAAGTGGCCCTGCCGGTCGCAGTAATTGCAGCGCACCGGGTCTCTGCACTCCCAGGCGAAGTGGCCGGTGCCCCGGCAGTTGAAGCAGAGCAAATCACCCCTTCTCTTGAATGCACGCGGCGGAGGTCGCTGGCGATTGAATGCATCTTGCGACCGAAGCGTTGGGCGCCTTGAATGCAGGGGAGGGATGGCCGGTGAGGAGCGCCACCAAAACGGAGGCCTGACCACCTGCCAGCCCGCGGCCAGGAGACCCGGTGGAGAGGGGGCGCGCCGCCCAACATCAGCACGGGTCGGCGAGAGACTTGAAGGCACCCAACCCGGATTCGCGGGCGGAGTGAATGCCTCAACCACCGCGCGGCGGGAGGCCGCCAGCTGGGCCGCACCCCGCGCCGCATCAGCGGCCTGGCACCAGAACGCAGGCGGCGTCTCAGGCACGAAGGACACGGAGGCGGCAGGCGCGGCTGGCCGAGCAGGCAAACCCAGATCTGGACCGGATCCAGCCCAACCCAGGCGCGGCGGGGGCGAATCGAACCCCGGTGGCAACAGCAGCGAGCCACCAGCGGACGGAGAAGCGGGGGGCAGCAGGCGAAGGACGGCGGTGGCGGTGGCTGCGGGTGCCGGAGCGGCGAGTCGCAGGAGCGTGGGTGCCATATCCTCACCCTAGCGGCGACTTCCTGGCTCTTTCTTTGGATCTGTGTTGAAGAGAGATTCTAAATGTTACTAGGAATGTTAATTACATGCCAGTACTACTAGCCATGTACCATCGTACCACAAGCCAAGAAAGCGCATACACTCGGAGAGACAGAACTATACACGAGTTTCTTTTTTGCGAAAATGATTTAGATCTATTATTATCAAACTTCACCGCAAATTACAAAGCACATGAACGTAATAAAAATTACTTCAAGGTCCTAAAACCGCATATATTACCAACTGGACAGAACTACTCCCACCGCCCCATGACGTAAGACGTATTTTGACACTAGTATAGTGTCAAAAAAGTTCTTACATTATGGGACGGAACTAGCAGTGTATATGCAACTGAAAGGGAAAATTAACACTGGCAATGAACACGCACGCAGGACGCAGCATCCCGTCGATCATCAGGACATGTTGGGTTCAGTCGACGCATGAGCTGAGGCCCAGGCATCCCATCCACATGCTCCCCGTCTGCACAAAACCGCATTCAAACAAAGAGCAGTCAGCTCCAGCTATTCACGACAAAAATAAAAGAAACATTCTTTCTTTCTTGGTGGACCGTGCGATACCTTCCTCGGCCCCCGGTGGGGGGCGAGCTCCGGCGGTGGCACCTGGTACAGGTCCCCGTCGACTGGCCGCACCACCCGCCTGGAGTCGCCGCCTTTGGCCGTCGAGCGCTCCCGGGACACGTCGCCCTCGGGCCGCCTCCTCGCCTGCTTCTTGGGCGTGGGTTTGCCCGGGGGCGGCGAGTACCTGAACCACACGTCGCTGCAGGCCTCCGGCTCCGGCGTGGCGTAGCACGCGGTCGCCGCCGCCGCATGCGGCTCGTCGTGGTGGTAGTTGTAGTTCCACTCCCCGAACGCCGGCACGCGACGCCTCCTCGCCTTCTGCAAGCAAGACCAAACGATAATGAGGACTCCAATTCTGGGTGAAGTTGCTGGCAAGGAGGCTTTCCCTAGCTCACAGCACACTTACCGCCATCTGGTTCAGCACGGAGACCAAATGAGCCGCCAAGAAGAAGAAGACGAACAAGAAGAAGGGAAGCTGGGGCCGGTGAGTGAGTGGGGCTACGAGGCTGAAGAGAATGGAATGGAACCTCCTCCAATGGCTGGCTGGCTGGATGTGCGTGCATTTATAGCGAGTATTGGTGTGGCGTCGAAGCGAGGAATGGGGCTCGGGACCGGCAACGTTTGGCAAGAGAGGAGAGGAGGACGGGCGGTATGGAAGGCCGACCCTTTTCAG
>NW_025244793.1:0-2716 GCF_018294505.1 Triticum aestivum
TCCGAATGAAAAAATTATCACAGTTTTAGTGAACACCTCTCCATTCTATGGCAGTCCTTGAAAGTACTTCATTTTCTCGTGCGCTTTTTGCCTGATTGCCCCAAAATTTCTTGTCCTCTATAGAGGAGATATCGTTTCCACATATATATTGACCAATGCCAGGAATGCCCTTTTGTTCTTGGCTTTCACGTGCGTGAGTTACAGCATGCCATCCAGCGAAAACAAGGAGAATAAGGCATATAGCCGCTGGATTTTCTTCAATTTACGGCCAAATGAGATTGCCCGGATCATAGAGCATCTGCAGAAAGGTACGTTTGTCCCTACCAGGGGGGCTAATGTCTATAAGCAACATAATCTCTCGAATTTCATTCAAAAGGAAGTGCCAATGGGTTCAGAAACTTGTCTGAAAACAGCAACGAATGATGTTCTATGACTTTCAGGGCCAAAAAGTCCTGCTTAAGGCCGTATTTGAGGGCACTCCGGGCCTCCTGGCGCAAGCGGGGAGTATTTTCTGGATTCGCGCGCTCGCCGCGAGCAGTTTGAGTACTTGTGGGTCTGACACGGACTCCGAATGACAAAATTATGACCATTTTAGTGAACATCTCTCCATTCTATGGCCGTCCTTGAAAGTACTTCATTTTCTCGTGCGCGTTTAACCTGATTGCCCCAAAATTTCTTGTCCTCTATAGAGGAGATATCGTTTCCACATATATATTGACCGATTCCGGAATGCCCTTTTGTTCTTGGCTTTCATGCGCGTGAGTTACAGCATGCCATTCGGCGAAAACAAGGAGAATAAGGCATATAGCCACTGGATTTTCTTCAATTTACGGCCAAATGAGATTGCCCGGATCATAGAGCATCTTCAGAAAGGTACGTTTGTCCCTACCAGGGGGGCTAATGTCTATAAGCAACATAATCTCTTGAATTTCCTTCAAAAGGAAGTGCCAATGGGTTCAGAAACTTGTCTGAAAAACAGCGACGAATGATGTTCTTTGACTTTCAGGGCCAAAAAGTCCTGCTTAAGGTCGTATTTGAGGGCACTCCGGGCCACCTCGCGCAAGCGGGGAGTATTTTCTGGATTCGCGCGCTCGCCGCGAGAAGTTTGAGTACTTGTGTGTGTGACACGGACTCCGAATGACAAAATTATGACCATTTTAGTGAACATCTCTCCATTCTATGGCAGTCCTTGAAAGTACTTCATTTTCTCGTGCATGTTTAACCCGATTGCCCCAAAATTTCTTGTCCTCTATGGAGGAGATATCGTTTCCACATATATATTAACCGATGCCGGAATGCTCTTTTGTTCTTGGCTTTCATGCGCGTGAGTTACAGCATGCCATTCGGCGAAAACAAGGAGAATAAGGCATATAGCCGCTGGATTTTCTTCAATTTACGGCCAAATGAGATTCCCGGATCGTAGAGCATCTTCAGAAAGGTACGTTTGTCCCTACTAGGGGGGCTAATGTCTATAAGCAACATAATCTATCGAATTTCCTTCAAAAGGAAGTGCCAATGGGTTCAAAAACTTGTCTGAAAAACAGCGACGAATGATGTTCTTTGACTTTCAGGGCCAAAAAGTCCCGCTTAAGGTCGTATTTGAGGGCACTCCGGGCCTCCTGGCGCAAGCGGGGAGTATTTTCTGGATTTGCGCGCTCGCCGCGAGATGTTTCAGTACTTGTGGGTCCGACACGGACTCCGAATGAAAAAATTATGACCGTTTCAGTGAACATCTCTCCATTCTATGGCAGTACTTGAAAGTACTTCATTTTCTCGTGCGCTTTTTGCCTGATTGCCCCAAAATTTCTTGTCCTCTATAGAGGAGATATCGTTTCCACATATATATTAACCGATGCCTGGAATGCCCGTTTGTTCTTGGCTTTCACGCGCGTGAGTTACAGCATGCCATCCGGCGAAAACAAGGAGAGTAAGGCATATAGCCACTGGATTTTCTTCAATTTACGGCCAAATGAGATTGCCTGAATCATAGAGCATCTGCAGAAAGGTACGTTTATCCCTACCAGGGGGGCTAATGTCTATAAGCAACATAATCTGTCGAATTTCATTCAAAAGGAAGTGCCAATGGGTTTAGAAACTTGTCAGAAAAACAGTGAGGAATGATGTTCTTTGACTTTCAGGGCCAAAAAGTCTTGCTTAAGGACGTATTTGAGGGCACTCTGGGCCTCCTGGCGCAAGCGGGGTGATAGAGGCAAGGTGTCCCATCTTTCGATGAGATGATGGATATCGCTTTGGTGGAAGTCGACTTTGACGATCCGACTACGAACGTGCGAGGACGTCACGCCTTAGCAATCACTAAACCAACTCCGAGAGGTTATTGACCACGCCGGAGCACGATCAACCTGACCACGAGGGTCTGTTTCCTGCGAGCAAACGAAGAACAAGCAAGAAACTGAGATTGCAATCTGGATATTGCGAATATAAGATGAAAGCTTTATTGATCAAGGTGGGGTTCTGTGACGCCTTTGTCTGGTCGTTGAACACAAACGAAGTACGCGAAGTTGCAGCTATGGCGAACTTTTAATCTAAACAAAACCCAAAGTCTAAACGGTGCCCTAAGGGCTGTATATATGGAGGAAGAGAGGGGGAATTTCGTGGCCCTTGGTGGAGGGGTCCGAAATCAACCCTATCTCTTGTTTCCCCACACATACGGACTCTAAAAATAGCCTATACTTATGTATTTCGAAATTACATGGGC
>NW_025244794.1:0-2716 GCF_018294505.1 Triticum aestivum
GGGAAAATCAAATACAGTATGACTTTTTTCGATGAAAAATTAAGTATAACTCACTATTGATGGTCTTTTTTGCGAAAAATATTAATGCTACTTTTTTCCCGGGATAATGGTACTTTGATGGCTCACATGGGCAGAGTTGATAGTGCCACCTTTTTTTTGGGAATTGATAGTGTCATCCTGATATTTGGGATGTATAGGTTGCTGACATAAATTGTGTTCGAAAATAGCTTGTACACAGGTCACATGCATCCGTCCCGAAGTAACTAATCCTTCTGCAATTTTATTTTTTTGGCGAAAACAGCAAAGAGTACTTGCGATGCTAATCTTGAGGCAGCTCGTGCAGAACATGCGTGCGTGTTGCCCTCAATATGCAAAGAAACGTGTGCACAAGTGTCCATATGAATAACAGAGGTTATACTTTGTTCATCGTTTTTGTTCTGAAAACATAATATAGTCGCGGACCCTCATAAACATGTAATACACTCATCTTTACGAAAGCACGCATGCACATACTACCCCTATGAGCATCTCTGAAAAACTGAATCGACGTGTTTTGAAATTGATGAAGTCATCAGAAACGCCTAACTATCGACGGAAACGTCGTCTCCCACTGAAAGAATATCCCACCTTCATAAGACATCAAAACATTAAACCTAAAATTTGAATATTGTTTGCTATTTAAAATATATCTATCCGGTAAGAAATGCTTATCTACCATGCACCGTTTATACATGCTTTGATCTACCGTTAAATATGTTGAAGATGCATGCGCCTATTTTTGATGATACACAGACGAAACACTACTATGCACTTTGAAACCTAACTGGATTGGTTAAAATTTAGCGATAAATAATTTCTTAATGTTACACACTGATATATTAAATCCCAATTTGAACTAAAACCATGTCAAGTATTTTCAAACGGAGGTAGTAGTGCACTATGAAACAATAATAGGAAAACAAACATTATGTGATAGCCTGAAACAAGACAAATAACGATAAAAGAACAAGGCTTGTGACGACAGATGGTGGATCTATGCATGGTATACACCATGCATAAATGACTCACACTACGTGTGCTTTATTAATTTAGCAATCCATCTTTCGGAATATAGAAAGTTATAATAACATCATATTTATACTAATCCTTAAGTAGTAACCATGTTTTTTTTAAGGAGGAATGCCTCCGGCCTTTAAGTAGTAACCATGTATTCCAGGTAACACAACTATAAGACATACTAACTTTGCAATGAACAACAAATTAAATTTGCAATGAATATCGTATTGTGCGTACACTTTCCGAAAAAGTTTGAGCAGTGCATCGTAGCATTTCTTCCGGAATAAAGTACTATGCGTCACTTACGATATTTCTTGGTCGAAAATCATGTTATGTTGATACGAAGCACAAAATATTTTGCCCAGATAAAAGGCAAGTTCGTGGCAGAGCCGTAGAAGACGGCAATGTACGTAACTGCCGTATGGCGAGTGTTACAGAAGATCCTGCTGTGTAGGCGAGTGTGTGTGATCCCTCCCCCGGGTCTTCTCCTTTTTTACATTCTCTTCTCCACTTTCCCTTTTGCCTTCTCAAAACCCTATAAATGGCGTCCCAGTCTCTCTCTCCCCCCGAATCCCACCTAGCTCATCCGCGCTTCTCTCTCTCTCTCTACATCTGTCTTGGATCCTCCACTAGCTACGTCGTCCATGGATATGGTGCTGCAGAGTCGTAGCAGCAACAGCATGGCGGCGGAGCCGGAGGAGGAGGCGGAGCTCCGGCGGGGGCCGTGGACGGTGGACGAGGACCTTACGCTGATCAACTACATCGCGGACCACGGCGAGGGCCGCTGGAACGCGCTGGCGCGGGCCGCCGGCCTGAGGCGCACGGGGAAGAGCTGCCGGCTGCGGTGGCTGAACTAGAGGCAATAATAAAGTTATTATTTATTTCCTCATATCATGATAAATGTTTATTATTCATGCTAGAATTGTATTAACCGGAAACATGATACATGTGTGAATACATAGACAAACTTAATGTCACTAGTATGCCTCTACTTGACTAGCTCATCAAAGATGGTTATGTTTCCTAACCATAGACATGTGTTGTCATTTGATTAACGGGATCACATCATTAAGAGAATGATGTGATTGACTTAACCCATTCCGTTAGCTTAGCATTTGATCGTTTAGTATGCTGCTATTGCTTTCTTCATGACTTATACAAAGTTCCTACAACTATGAGATTATGCAACTCCCGTTTACCGGAGGAACACTTTGTGTGCTACCAAATGTCACAACGTAACTGGGTGATTATAAAGGAGCTCTACAGGTGTCTCCAATGGTACATGTTGAGTTGGCGTATTTCGAGATTAGGTTTTGTCACTCCGATTGTCGGAGAGGTATCTTTGGGCCCTCTCGGTAATGCACATCACTATAAGCCTTGCAAGCAATGTGGCCAATGAGTTGGTTACGGAATGATGCATTACGTAACGAGTAAAGAGACTTGCCGGTAACGATATTGAACTAGGTATTGGATACCGACGATCGAATCTCGGGCAAGTAACATACTGATGACAAAGGGAACAAACGTATGTTGTTATGCGGTTTGACCGATAAAGATCTTCGTAGAATATGTAGGAGACAATATGAGCATCCAGGTTCCGCTATTGGTTATTGACCAGAAACAGTTCTAGGTCATGTCTACATAGTTCTCGAACCCGTAG
>NW_025244795.1:0-2716 GCF_018294505.1 Triticum aestivum
CACTTCGTGTACAAACTGGACAATCTCTTTCGGAGTATCAGGGTTTCTGACGAGAACTCATCTGTTACATGGGCACTTCATTTTTTTAAACTCATTACAACTCCAGACTTTTTTGCGTTCCCTACGCACCATTCAAAGCGACTTCAACAATTTTCAAAACTTTCTGACATCATTTGCTATTTTTCAGTCAGGTACCGATTTGTTTAAGGAGCTAAATGACCGTAAAATTGAAAATCACTACAAAATGAACTCTGAAAATGTCGAAACTTGGCATCGTATCATCATTTCACCCACATAGCATGTGCAAAAGAGTAGAGAGGGTTACGGCATAAACTGGACGCACTTCGTGTACAGACTAGACAATCTCTTTCGAAGTATCAGGGTTTCTGACGAGAACTCATCTGTTACATGGGCACTTCATTTTTTTAAACTTATTACAACTCCATACTTTTTTGTATTCCGTACAAACCATTCAAAGCGACGTCATCAATTTTCAAAACTTTCTAACATCATTTGCTATTTTTTAGTCATTTACCGATTTGTTTCGAGAGCTAAAAGACCGTGAAATTGAAAATCACTGCAAAATGAACTATGAAAATGTTGAAACTTTGCATGGTATCATCATTTCACCCACATAGCATGTGCAAAAGAGTAGAGAGGGTTACGGCAAAAACTGGACGCACTTCGTGTACAAACTTGACAATCTCTTTCGGAGTATCAGGGTTTCGGACGAGAACTCATCTGTTACATTGGCACTTCATTTTTTTAAACTCATTACAACTCCAGACTTTTTTTGCGTTCCGTACGCATTATTCAAAGCGACATCATTAATTTTCGACACTTTCTGACATCATTTGCTATTTTTCAGTCATTTACCGATTTGTTTAGAGAGCTAAATGGCCGTGAAATTGAAAATCACTACAAAATGAACTCTGAAAATGTCGAAACTTGGCATCGTATCATCATTTCACCCACATAGCATGTGCAAAAGAGGTTTTTACCAGAGGGCGAGGGAGAGAGCAGAGAGTGAGGGAGAGGAGCGAGGAGCTTCGGGGCGTCGTCGTGGCATCGCCAGGAGGGGCCGGGGAAGCAGGAGGTGGCGCGGGCACGTGCTCGGCGGCGGTGCGCTGTCCCCCTCCTCTGCCTACTGGCAAAGGTGGGTGGTGACTGGCATGGGCCAGGTGGGCCGGCCCAGTCCAGGTAAGCGCCAGGTAATACTCCTTTCTCTCTCTTTCCTTTAATTGTTTTTGTTTTCTATTTATTTGATCTATTTTGAATTAGTAAAAATACTAACTCATTTTGTAAAATCCTGATAAAATTGTGGCACTTTTGAAAATATTTCCAACAGCCCTCAACTAGTTTCAGAATTATTAGAGCATTTAAAATATTTATAGGATTTAAATGCCCCAATTCAAATACAATATGAGTTAATTCAAAAATCCAAAAATGACCTAGAAATATGTTTATCATTTTTGGCAGATGTTTTTACCTTTATCGAAAATCATGAACTTTTCTAAAGGGCATTTGGGTTCATTGAAAATGTTTTTAAGTTGAACCTAGTTGAGTTCTTTTGGGTGCTAGGGATTGATCACCCCTATTTCAAGTTTAAGCAAAATTTAAACATGATGCATGAGGAACAAGCAAAAGTCAAACAAGGGCTGATCTGGGGCTGTGACAGCTCACCCCCACTAAACAAGAATCTCGTCCCGAGATTCAAGACGTGAGGTAAGAAGACAGAGGGTACAAGCTAACACCATCTTCATTATCCAATTGCTCTTCGCGAAGATGTTGATCCGTTGCTTCAATTAATGTTGACGTCTTTGCTTTCAAGATCTTCATCCAACACGATGACGACAAGGGAAAACTCTATAGAAATCGATCTCCTTAAAGATCGAGCAACTCACGATCAACTCACGGAATGCGACGTTGAGTATCTCTTGAGCTGAGACTCAACACATACATCGAGAGAGGGATGAAGTGAAACAGAGAACGAAGATTCAAGTTGATAAACACAGTTCCACGTTGAATAAGACGGTGCATGGTTTCAAAGTAGCGAGGAGATAATTGCCATGATTCCATAACGGCACCTTAGGGAAGGTGACTTGTAGAAATATTCCCTTAAGTGGCAAAAGGAATTACTTTTGATATAAATATCATTGAAACTCTTTATGCCAGCCTAAGGCAATCACAAACGATCGTTCGAGGAAGTTCGGGAGAACGACACACTCGGGCTAGAATGGACGATGTGGAATACCTTGTTGAAGACAACGAAATTGATGATTTTTTTTATATATCATCGGAAATGAATGGGACTTATGGTAAGACCACTTGAAGATGATCTTGATCAGTAATTACTGAGAAGGGTAGTCCATAGTAGGACGGCACAATGACGGTGCAAGCTGGGGACATAATGCAAATGCTGGAATGATTTTAGTAACAAGGGAGAAGCTCAACAGTAGAGAGTGAATCTACTGTTTGAAAGGTTTAGCATAACCGAAGGAAACTGGGAGCAATTCCAGTTAGTGCCGATGATAACACCTAGAGCTTGTGCGTGCTCTCAGGAACATGAGCATTTCCATATTCATCAAGGTTTTACCAACATCCGTGTCGAGGATCCTGGCAACACAACATACTACCATGATGAACGGTGATGGAGGATGCAGGTGCAAAGGAGGACAACACTTTCTCAGATTTCACCTTAGCGAAGCCAAGGGAG
>NW_025244796.1:0-2716 GCF_018294505.1 Triticum aestivum
CCACACCCGCACCATCCAAACGACCAAGAAGCGTAGCCACCACTACCGCCATGGAGCCTGCCGGAAAGCCACCATCAGGGGCCGCCGCCTCGGCTTCCATGTCCCAGTTGCTTGAAAAGTGAGCACCAGGGCATGCTTACCTCAATCGATAGCTTGCATGCAGCACAAAGGTTGGAATGGTAGCTCTCTGGTGGATTTGTTCACGTCCTGGTTGCTAAAATTCTTACATAGGATTGATCTAGCTTATCTGATCATAGCCTTACTACTTGTTGTGGACATATCAGTTTGGCGCTCAACGAAGATAGAAAGTAACATTAAATGGTCATGTGCTTTACACTTGTTATATTATCCCAAGAGTATCTCATATATATATATATATATATATTTGTAAGCATGTTATATTCCATTGTAGTTGTATGTTGAAATGTGAAAACTCAAAGTCCCTTTCGGTAACTACATTGTTAAGATACTATGCAAAACTAGTTACCTGCCGATACAAATAACTTGAATGAAATAAAAGTTAATATAGAGCAGTGCTCTCTGCTTAAGCACACATTCCGTTCCATATTTCTGATGGAAAAGTGTGATCTTGCTTTCCGTAAGAGTCGTTCATGAACTAGCCGCCTTGTATGTAACTCCACACTACTTTATTAGTTACATTCTTCAGATACCCTGTTCTTGTGTGTCCCAGCACATTGATACCCTGTTCTTGTGTGTCCCAGCACATTGCCACGATAGAAATGGAGACACGCTAACGTCAGGCAGTTGGGAGATAAGCCGAATGATCAATAAACATGTTATTATGTAATTTTGGTGTTCTGTTTTGCAGACACCGTAACATACACGTGTTATTCTGTAATGGGGCCAGTGGTCAGGTGAAGAACGGAGATTCTAACATTAATATAGCACATACATCCTATACTGCCTCTGTACCGAAATACTTGTGGTTGGGGGAACTTGTATTAGTTTCCCCATCTACAAGTATTGTGGTACAGAGGAGTAGCTCATATCAAACTCTATTTTGCTTATTCAGTGCACTGATGTGGTGTCTCGGAGCATGCAAAGACAAATTATGATGTTGACCGCGTTGCCACCGTCCATTGACCGGCAGTCCGTTCTCCCTCCAAGTCGAGAACCCTCCGGCGATGTCGTCACGGCAGTGAAGCCCTGAAAGAAGAAGACTGATTCACCATCATCTGTCACAGAGCCGGCAGGTGAAACCATAGCTACCGATGGTGAGATAGATAGATAGATAGATATGGTAGTGCTAGTATTTATGCTTACAGCGGAGCAGAGTTCGGCTGCTGCCATGAGAGATCTCTTGCCACTTTGGCATCTCTGATATTGACAAATGAAGTTTTCTCAACATAAAAAACAGTCAACTGAAAGAAGAAAGAAAAGAAAACGTTTAGGATCAGGGTATGCGTACGATGATGATCTCGTCGTCCCTGCGGAAGATCGCCGACACTTGCTCGAGAAAGTGCGAGTTCTTCGCCATTCCTGACCCGGTGTTATACATGTAGGGGATGTTCACCGCTCCCACCGGATGCCCACCACCAAACTCACCCTCCGTTCTACACAAGCAGCAAATCTGATCGAATGATGCAACAAACCTTTTTTATGTACACGATGTTAGTGAACTGAAATTTTCCTGTCAGTTTAGTTGAGAGAACAGAGTAGTACAGGGGCAGCAGAGCATGCAAGTGGTTATTGTCGTGTGGTTTGTGCGTTGGTTATGTACGTACCTGACATCGAGGTAGCGGTGACCGGCCAGCTGCAGCTCGTAGGCGACGCGCACCGGCACCGACGGCGGTACCGCGTCCACCTCCTCCGCCCGCAACGCCGCTACCCCGGCGCCGCCGTATCTGGTGACGAAGCAACATGCGTGTAAGAGTTTGTCCGTGGATACTAGATGGATGGAACATACAGATTACTCCTGCTCACGGTACCTGACTGAGCCGGGCATCCTTCTGGCGGCGCCCACTGAGACCGCGCTCGCCGCCGCCATGACCCGAGGATTCGCCATCGTGCGCGCGGCACTATGCCGCAGCCTGCGGTCAAAACAGAGCGCGTAGAGCACTGTGATCGATGAGACGAATACAGCAAGGAAAAGGCCTGCCGGATTGTTTACTTACCTGTAGAAGGTGAAGGTGAGGGGCGGCCGGTGCGCGGGGAGGGAGACGCCTCGGGCAAAGGAGTACTCCGACGCCATTATCTCCTGTCCGGTCCTCGCTCTTGTTCGCTCTTGCGGACTCCGGAGCCCGGCCGGACGCTCAGTTCGAGCTAATATGTAGATGTGGTGCAGATTGAGCTCTGATTTCTTGTTGAAACGTGGTAACCTTGCACAAACACATGGCATGGGGAGGCATGACCACGGTTGGCAGCTGGGACGCCGCACCTATCCTCGCCTCCTCCGCGTCGTTGAGCAGAGTAGGATCCCATGTACGCATGACTACGACGGACATTGAGACATACTCCCTCCGTTTCATAATCTAATGTCTATAGATTTTTTGAAAAGTCAAACTTCACAAACTTTGATCAAGTTTGTGGAGAAAAATATTTGCGTCTAGAGTGCGAAACATATATCACTAGATTCATCATAAGATGTAGTTTCACATTATATATTTTTGCTATTATAAATATAAATATTTCTCTCTACAAACTTGGTCAAAGTTTGTAAAATTTGACTTTTCAAAAAATCTATATGCACTATATT
>NW_025244797.1:0-2716 GCF_018294505.1 Triticum aestivum
GTGCGCGTCCGTCAGCGTCCTTCGGAACAGGTTGTCCGCCAGGACCCTTTCCAAAGATTACCTTCAAATCATTGACCATATCATGTACATCAGCACCAGTACGGTGGCGAGGCTTCGTCCGGTGATCCGCCTCACCTTTGAAATTCTTGGCTTTCTTTCTTACAGGATGCCTGCTCAGAAGAAATCGATGATGTCCCAGGTACACATTCTTCGTACAACTCTCCAAATATATAATGTTGGTATCATCCAAACAGTGCGTGCATCCACGGTATCCCTTGTTTGTCTGTCCTGAAAGGTTACTAAGAGCAGGCCAATCATTGATGGTCACGAACAGCAACGCCTTTAGGTCAAATTCTTCCTGTCCGTGCTCATCCCACGCACGTACACCTGTTCCATTCCACAGCTGTAATAGTTCTTCAACTAATGGCCTTAAGTACACATCATGTCGTTGCCGGGTTGCTTAGGGCCTTGGATGAGCACTGGTATCATAATGAACTTCCGCTTCATGCACAACCAAGGAGGAAGGTTATACAAACATAGAGTCACAGGCCACGTGCTATGGTTGCTGCTCTGCTCCCCAAAAGGATTAATGCCATCTACGCTTAGACCAAACCATACTTTCCTTGGGTCACCTGCAAACTCCTCCCTGTGCTTCTCTTGATTTTTCTCCACTACGAACCGTCAGCGGGTACTCTCAACTTTCCGTCTTTCTTACGGTCTTCTCTATGCCACCGCATCGCCTTCACATGCTCTTTGTTTTGGAACAAACGTTTCAACCGTGGTATTATAGGAGCATACCACATCACCTTGGCAGGAATATTCTTCCTGGGGCGCTCGCCCTCGACATCACCAGGGTCATCGCGACTGATCTTATAACGCAACCACCACATACCGGGCAAGCGTTCAAATCCTCGTACTCACCGCGATAGAGGATGCAGTCGTTAGGGCATGCATGTATCTTCTACACCTCTAACCCTAGAGGGCAGACAGCCTTCTTTGCTTCATACATACTCTCGGGCAATTCGTTGTCCTTTAGAAGCATATTCTTTATCATTACCAGCAACTTTCCAAATCCCTTGTTAGATACACCATTCTCTGCCTTCCATTGCAGCAATTCCAGTGTGGTGCCCAACTTTTTTTTTCATCTTCGCAATTCGGGTACAACAATTTCTTGTGTTCCTCTAACATGCGCTGCAACTTCTTCCTCTCCAAATCACTTGTGCATTTTCTCTTTGCATCAGCAATGGAACGACCTAGATCATTAGCGGGCTCATCTGATGCCTCTTCTTCAGCTTCCTCTCGCATTGTCGGCTCAGCTTCTTCCCCCATTGTTGTATCATCGTATTCAGGGAACCCATGGCCAGGATAGATGTCGTCGTCCTCTTCTTCTTCATTGTCTTCCATCATAACCCCTCTTTCTCTATGCTTGGTCCAAACTTTATAGTGGGGCATGAAACCGGACTCAAATAGGTGGACGTGAATGGTTCTTGACGTAGAGTAATTGTGACCATTCTTACAGCCAGCACATGGACAAGGCATAAAACCATCCGCCCGCTTGTTTGCCTCAGGGGCAAGCAGAAAAGTATGGACGCCATTAATGAACTCGGGAGAGCATCGGTCATCATACATCCATTGTCGGCTCATCTTCATTACACAACACCAAATAGACCAAATTAATACAAGTTCATACATAAAGTTCATATACAACACTTAATTAAATGCAACGTACAAATAACTCTAGCTAAAGAATTTAAATGCAACAACAAATGCGATCAGATCGCAACTAAGGTAACAATTGATCCAACAGCATAATGATACCAAGCCACACTATCAATGGCATATTTTCTAATCTTTCTAATCTTCAACCACATTTTTACCATCTTGATCTTGTGATCATCGACGACACCGGCAACATGCAACTCCAATTCCATCTTCTCCCCCTCAATTCTTTTCAATTTTTCTTTCAAATACTCGTTTTCTCTTTCAACTAAATTTAACCTCTCAACAATAGGGTCTGTTGGAATTTCCGGTTCACATACCTCCTAGATAAAAATATCTATGTCAACTTGATGGGCATAATTTGTCATAAACACGAAATGCGACAACTAGTTTTAAAAGAGAATATACCACATCCGAATCATAACAAGGACGAGGGCCGACGGGGACGGATATCAAAACCATGGCACTATGTATAACAAACAACGTACGGGTAAGATAATTATACGAGTAACTATATATCCAAATCACACAAACATCAATTTGGTAATGTAAAACATTCATGAACAAGAGCCTCACCACAAGGTGGTGCCGGCGAGGGGACGGTGCGGGCGATCGACGGTGGTTACGACGGAGATTTAGAAGGCACTAAGTAAACCACACCTACATATGCAAACTAAGTGTTATTTTTGACCTCGGATTGCATATAAATCAAGTACTAGCACATATAATTCCTCCCAAATTACTAAACTCACAAATTAATCACTATACAAAGCATTGCAAGAGCTAATCTAGCAATGAGAGATGAAAGGACAAAGTTGCTAACCTTTGTGATCATTTGAATGGATGGGGGCCTTCAAATCTTGACAAATTTTGGGCAAAATGTGTGATGAGCTCGAGGAAGAGAGGAGAAGAACAGAGGAAGTGAGGGGAAAGGGGAAGAATAGAGCGAGCTCGGGTGGACGAAGGGTTTATGTACGACGATCTTTAGTACCGGTTC
>NW_025244798.1:0-2716 GCF_018294505.1 Triticum aestivum
GTGCGCGTCCGTCAGCGTCCTTCGGAACAGGTTGTCCGCCAGGACCCTTTCCAAAGATTACCTTCAAATCATTGACCATATCATGTACATCAGCACCAGTACGGTGGCGAGGCTTCGTCCGGTGATCCGCCTCACCTTTGAAATTCTTGGCTTTCTTTCTTACAGGATGCCTGCTCAGAAGAAATCGATGATGTCCCAGGTACACATTCTTCGTACAACTCTCCAAATATATAATGTTGGTATCATCCAAACAGTGCGTGCATCCACGGTATCCCTTGTTTGTCTGTCCTGAAAGGTTACTAAGAGCAGGCCAATCATTGATGGTCACGAACAGCAACGCCTTTAGGTCAAATTCTTCCTGTCCGTGCTCATCCCACGCACGTACACCTGTTCCATTCCACAGCTGTAATAGTTCTTCAACTAATGGCCTTAAGTACACATCATGTCGTTGCCGGGTTGCTTAGGGCCTTGGATGAGCACTGGTATCATAATGAACTTCCGCTTCATGCACAACCAAGGAGGAAGGTTATACAAACATAGAGTCACAGGCCACGTGCTATGGTTGCTGCTCTGCTCCCCAAAAGGATTAATGCCATCTACGCTTAGACCAAACCATACTTTCCTTGGGTCACCTGCAAACTCCTCCCTGTGCTTCTCTTGATTTTTCTCCACTACGAACCGTCAGCGGGTACTCTCAACTTTCCGTCTTTCTTACGGTCTTCTCTATGCCACCGCATCGCCTTCACATGCTCTTTGTTTTGGAACAAACGTTTCAACCGTGGTATTATAGGAGCATACCACATCACCTTGGCAGGAATATTCTTCCTGGGGCGCTCGCCCTCGACATCACCAGGGTCATCGCGACTGATCTTATAACGCAACCACCACATACCGGGCAAGCGTTCAAATCCTCGTACTCACCGCGATAGAGGATGCAGTCGTTAGGGCATGCATGTATCTTCTACACCTCTAACCCTAGAGGGCAGACAGCCTTCTTTGCTTCATACATACTCTCGGGCAATTCGTTGTCCTTTAGAAGCATATTCTTTATCATTACCAGCAACTTTCCAAATCCCTTGTTAGATACACCATTCTCTGCCTTCCATTGCAGCAATTCCAGTGTGGTGCCCAACTTTTTTTTTCATCTTCGCAATTCGGGTACAACAATTTCTTGTGTTCCTCTAACATGCGCTGCAACTTCTTCCTCTCCAAATCACTTGTGCATTTTCTCTTTGCATCAGCAATGGAACGACCTAGATCATTAGCGGGCTCATCTGATGCCTCTTCTTCAGCTTCCTCTCGCATTGTCGGCTCAGCTTCTTCCCCCATTGTTGTATCATCGTATTCAGGGAACCCATGGCCAGGATAGATGTCGTCGTCCTCTTCTTCTTCATTGTCTTCCATCATAACCCCTCTTTCTCTATGCTTGGTCCAAACTTTATAGTGGGGCATGAAACCGGACTCAAATAGGTGGACGTGAATGGTTCTTGACGTAGAGTAATTGTGACCATTCTTACAGCCAGCACATGGACAAGGCATAAAACCATCTGCCCGCTTGTTTGCCTCACGGGCAAGCAGAAAAGTATGGACGCCATTAATGAACTCGGGAGAGCATCGGTCATCATACATCCATTGTCGGCTCATCTTCATTACACAACACCAAATAGACCAAATTAATACAAGTTCATACATAAAGTTCATATACAACACTTAATTAAATGCAACGTACAAATAACTCTAGCTAAAGAATTTAAATGCAACAACAAATGCGATCAGATCGCAACTAAGGTAACAATTGATCCAACAGCATAATGATACCAAGCCACACTATCAATGGCATATTTTCTAATCTTTCTAATCTTCAACCACATTTTTACCATCTTGATCTTGTGATCATCGACGACACCGGCAACATGCAACTCCAATTCCATCTTCTCCCCCTCAATTCTTTTCAATTTTTCTTTCAAATACTCGTTTTCTCTTTCAACTAAATTTGACCTCTCAACAATATGGTCTGTTGGAATTTCCGGTTCACATACCTCCTAGATAAAAATATCTATGTCAACTTGATGGGCATAATTTGTCATAAACACGAAATGCGACAACTAGTTTTAAAAGAGAATATACCACATCCGAATCATAACAAGGACGAGGGCCGACGGGGACGGATATCAAAACCATGGCACTATGTATAACAAACAACGTACGGGTAAGATAATTATACGAGTAACTATATATCCAAATCACACAAACATCAATTTGGTAATGTAAAACATTCATGAACAAGAGCCTCACCACAAGGTGGTGCCGGCGAGGGGACGGTGCGGGCGATCGACGGTGGTTACGACGGAGATTTAGAAGGCACTAAGTAAACCACACCTACATATGCAAACTAAGTGTTATTTTTGACCTCGGATTGCATATAAATCAAGTACTAGCACATATAATTCCTCCCAAATTACTAAACTCACAAATTAATCACTATACAAAGCATTGCAAGAGCTAATCTAGCAATGAGAGATGAAAGGACAAAGTTGCTAACCTTTGTGATCATTTGAATGGATGGGGGCCTTCAAATCTTGACAAATTTTGGGCAAAATGTGTGATGAGCTCGAGGAAGAGAGGAGAAGAACAGAGGAAGTGAGGGGAAAGGGGAAGAATAGAGCGAGCTCGGGTGGACGAAGGGTTTATGTACGACGATCTTTAGTACCGGTTC
>NW_025244799.1:0-2715 GCF_018294505.1 Triticum aestivum
TGCCCAGACACCACGTGATGATCGGGTGTGATAAGCTCTACGTCCATCTACAACGGGTGCAAGCCAGTTTTGCACACACAAAATACTCAGGTTAAACTTGACGAGCCTAGCATATGCAGATATGGCCTCAGAACACTAAGACCGAAAGGTCGAGCGTGAATCATATAGTAGATATGATCAACATTGTGATGTTCACCATTGAAAGCTACTCCATTTCACGTGATGATCGGTTATGGTTTAGTTGATATGGATCACGTGATCACTTAGATGATTAGAGGGATGTCTATCTAAGTGGGAGTACTTAAGTAATATGATTAATTGAACTTTAATTTATCACAAACTTAGTCCTGGTAGTGTTAGCATATCTATGTTGTAGATCAATAGCTCGCGATGTTGCTCCCTGTTTATTGTGTTCTTAGAGAAAAACTATGTTGAAAAATGTTAGTAACAATGTTGCGGATTGGATCCGTGATCTGAGGATTATCCTCATTGCTGCACAGAAGAATTATGTCCTTGATGCACTGCTAGGTGACAGACCTATTAGAGGAGCAGATGCACACGTTATGAACGTTTGGCTAGCTCAATATGATGACTACTTGATAGTTTAGTGCACCATGCTTAACGTCTTAGAATCGGGGATTCAAAGACGCTTTGAATGCCATGGAGCATATAAGATGTTCCAAGAGTTGAAATTGGTATTTCATACTCATGCCCGTGTCGAGAGGTATGAGACCTCTGACAATACTTTGCCTACAAGATGGAGGAGAATAGCTCAACCAGTGAGCATGTGCTCAGATTGTCTGAGTACTACAATTGCTTGAATCAAGTGGGAGTTAATCTTCCAGATAAGAGAGTAATTTACAAAGTTCTCTAGTCACTATCACCGAGTTACTAGAACTTAGTGATGAACTATAATATGCAAGGGATGACAAAAGTAATTCCCAAGCTCTTCGTGATGCTGAAATCGACGAAGGTACAAATCAAGAAAAGCATCAAGTGTTGATGGTTAACAAAGACCACTAGTCTCAAGAAAAGGGCAAAGGGAAGAAGGGGAACTTCAAGAAGAACGGAAAGCAAGTTGCTGCTCAAGTGAAGAAGCCCAAGTCTGGACCTAAGCCTGAGACTAAGTGCTTCTACTTCAAATGGTCTAGTCACTGGAAGCAGAACTGCCCCAAGTATTTGGCGGATAAGAAGGATGGCAAAGTGAACAAAGGTATATTTGATATACATGTTATTGATGAGTACTTTACTAGTGTTTATAGTAACCCCGCAGTATTTGATACTAGTTCAGTTGCTAAGAGTAGTAACTCGAAATGGGAGTTGCAGAATGAACATAAACTAGTTAAGGGTGAAGTGATGATGTGTGTTGGAAGCAGTCCCAAGATTGATATGATCATCATCGCACACTCCCTATACTTTCGGGATTAGTGTTGAACCTAAATAAATGGTATTTGGTGTTTGCGTTGAGCATGAATATGATTTGATCATGTTTATTGCAATACAGTTATTCATTTAAGTTAGAGAACAATTGTTGTTCTATTTACATGAATAAAACCTTCTATGGTTATGCACCTAATGAAAATGGTTTGTTGAATCTCGATCGTAGTGATACACATATTCATTATATTGAAGCCAAAAGATGCAAAGTTAATAATGATAGTGCAACTTATTTGTGGCACTGCCGTTTAGGTCATATTGGTGTAAAGCGCATGAAGAAAATCCATGCTAATGGGCTTTTGGAATCACTTGATTATGAATCAGTTGATGCTTGCAAACCATGCCTCATGGGCAAAGATGACTAAGACTCCATTCTCTAGAACAATGGAGCGAGGAACTAACTTTTTGGATATAATACATACTAATGTATGAGGTCCGATGAGTGTTGAGGCTCGCGGCGGGTATCGTTATTTTCTGACCTTCACAGATGATTTGAGCAGATATGGGTATATCTACTTGATGAAACATAAGTCTGAAACATTTGAAAAGTTCAAAGAACTTCAGAGTGAAGTGGAAAATCATCATGACAAAAAAATACAGTTTCTATGATCTGATCGCAGAGACAAATATTTGAGTTACGAGTTTGGTCTTCAATTAAAACAATGTGGAATAGTTTCACAAAATCGTGCCACCTAGAACACCACAGCATAATGGTGTGTCTGAACATCATAACCGTACTATTATTGGATATAGTGCAATCTATGATGTTCCTTATCGATTAACCACTATAGTTTTGGGGTTATGCATTAGAGACACCTGCATTTACGTTAAAAGGGGTACCATCTAAATCCGTTGAGATGACACCGTATGAACTGTGGTTTGGCAAGAAACCAAAGTTGTCGTTTCTTAAAGTTTGGGGTTGCGATGCTTATAAGAAAAAGTTTCATTCTGATAAGTTCAAACCCAAATCGGAGAAATGTGTTTTCATAGGATACCCAAAGGAGATAGTTGGGTACACCTTCTATCACAGATCCGAAGGCAAGACATTCGTTGCTGAGAATGGATCCTTTCTAGAGAAGGAGTTTCTCTTGAAAGAAGTGAGTGGGAGGAAAGTAGAACTTGATGAGGTAACTGTACCTGCTCCCTTATTGGAAAGTAGATCATCACAGAAATCTGTTTCTGTGACTCCTACACCAATTAGTGAGGAAGCTAATGATGATGATCATGTAACTTCAGATAAATTTACTACCGAACCTCGTAGGTCAACCAGAGTGAGAT
>NW_025244800.1:0-2715 GCF_018294505.1 Triticum aestivum
GGATTAGTTTCAAGTGGATGTCCGTCCACTTGAAACTAGTCCACACGGTTCTTTCACCCCGTGATGTAATAACTCATTATGATGTAAAAACAATTTGTAAATTCCTGTTGTATGAAAATTTGTGTAAAGGTGTACGAATACAACATGAAATAAAAAAGAAATAAAATACGAAATAATAGTAGCAGCGCGGGCAGAGAGAAGCGCTACTACTAATTACCAGCAGCGCTCCTCCTAGAACTCGCTGCTACTAAGTCGATTTAGCGGTAGCGTGGGTAGAGGCATGCTATTGCTATTCGTTAGCTGTAGCGCCTTATCAATAGCGCACCACCCCGCGCTACTTATAGGTCTAAAACCCGCGCTGCTACTAGCCTTTTCCCTAGTAGTGGTAGTAGGGTGTAGCCTGTGGCACCTTTGGTGGCACTATCGTGAGCGCAGTTGGTGCGCAGCCTCGAAGTTGGTGTGTGCTTGTGTTGCAATGTGTGGGTTTTTGATTGATTTTTACTATCAACTAGTCAAAGAAAAATTCTTAATGAAAAGGAAAAGCTTCCGCTGGTTGTTGGAAAATATTAGACATCACTCCGCAAGTACACCGCGCTGTGCGGCATGCCGTGGCGCGCATTCACAACAAGTAACAACATCAGGCTAGCCACAATGGAGAGTAACATACACTAGTAACATACACATATCCCTAGACTATATTACTACCTTCATAGTGGGTAGTAACATAAGTGTAGTGTCATGCAAAGCTTCATTTATTAGGTTATAGACTCATATTGCATTGGAACATGTGATGTTACAGTAACTACTCCCTCCTTCCATCTATATAGGGCCTAATGCGTTTTCCAAGACCGCCTTTGACTATTGATAAAATTAATACTACATGATATGCATAATGTGAAAAATATATAATTGAAAGCTTCTTTCACATACGAATTTGATGATGTGCTTTATGTAAGTTGCATGTCATATATTATTGCTCTAACATTTGGTCAAAGTTAGCCTCGAAAAATGCATTAGGCCCTATATAGATGGAAGGAGGGAGTAGCTAAGTTACTGAAACTATCTCTCTCCTCATTAACTTATTGCCACATAAGCAAGTTTGTTGAGTTGGAGTCGATGTCACTGCTGAAGTTACTCCCACTGTGGCTAGTCTCAATGGAGGTAAACCACCATACTATTTGGGACGCGGATTTGTGACATATATGTAGGGCGCCACGCAAATTTTTGGCCATTCAATTGCTTCATGATTCAGAAACTTGTTTGATCTTTGCATGTGCTTTAACCTTTAATTACCTTAGATGGGTCCATGCGTGCATCTTTTCGCAGCTCCACCCACCCCGCATCACATGCTTTTTCGCTTTACTTTCAAATTTGAACCTATTACATCTTTTGAACCAAAAGTTTAATTTACATTTTGTTTTCATATTTGTGTTTCTTGTGATGAGTGCTTTGAAATAAGATCCATTTTAAATACGTTTTGATGAGTTTATGAAACTTTTTTAAGTTCCAACTCTTCAACCTTGGTACGAACGAATGACAAAATCGCAAGTTTCAGAGACTGAAACTTAAAACTTGGTTTGCCCACGTGCGGCATCCAATGTCTTTGTGGACCGCGAGTCTATCAGGCGTCCAGACAAGTTTCAACTACTAAAACTTGATAGAAACGACGATAAATTCAGAAAATTACAAAAACTTAAACTTAAACCATAAACCGTAAGTCCTAAGCCCTGAACCCTTGGTCCTAAGCTCTAACCCCAAAAACCCTAAAAGCAGACGAAACTTGGTACAACTTAACCTTACGACTATCAAATACAATATTTGGAACTTGGAAAACAAAACTAAGTTATCAAAATGTATTCAAGATTGGTCTTTTTCAAAAGTTCTCGTTGCAGTGAACACAAATATGCAAACAAAACTTAATTTGGATTTTTGGTTCAAAAGATGTAGTAGATTGAAATAAAGATGAAATGAAAAAGGCATTAGAGGTGGGATGGATGGCGATGCTGCTCTAGCAAAAGCTGCCAAAAACATGTATGGATAGAACCCAACCTACAGTAATCAAATGGCTTAAATCAAACATGTTCACAAATCTTGACTACATATACCCTAAAGCAATTGAACAGTTGCATGCATGCGTGCTCCTGTCCCTGTCCCTGCATGCCTTCCGAGAATTCCATACTATTCTTTACTCTTTACCTAATAATATACTCCCTCTGTACCGAAATAGTTGTTGTCGCTGGAGTAACTAAAGTTCAGCTACTCCAACAACTATTTCGGTACAGAGGGAGTATAATATATAATATTCCCTCTGTAAACTAATATAAGAGCGTTTAGATTACTAAAATAGTGATCTAAACGCTCTTATATTAGTTTACGGAGGGAGTATAATATATATATGTGTAATATGTATATGTAATATAATAATAATATTATTAAAGGGAGGAGGTTTTCATGATTCTGCATACGTCACCCTGTTATATCGGTTAATTTTATGTTAATCATAGAGATCGATGGATGAGATTTAAAAATAGATCTACCCTAGCGATCGATCTGATCTGGTCGGTCTAGCAATCGAATTGTTTTTTAGGAACACCCTGGCGATGGAACTTTCGATGGCCCACGCTAACTCGGTGCGGTGGACCGGCCCAAGCACAGGTAGCATCCTAAATGAAATAAAATACCTGAAATCTAAAAAGCGGCCGGCCACTAAATAGA
>NW_025244801.1:0-2715 GCF_018294505.1 Triticum aestivum
CCTCATACAACTCCTTTATTTGATCCATGCCCGAAAGTTCAGCTTCAAAAGAAGTCAAGAGGCATGCACGACGACTCAAAGCATCGGCCACTCTGTTAGTTATTCCAGATTTATGCACGATGAGATAGTTAAATCTCTCCAAATATGCTGCCCATCTTGCTAGCATGCGGTCAACATGCCTTTGATTTCTAAAATGCTTCAAGGATTGATGGTCGCTATAAACAATGAACTCTTTAGGCAGCAAATAGACTTCCCAAGTTTTCAACGCTCTGAAAACGGCGTATAATTCTTGTTGATAGGTACTCCATTTCTGTCTAGCTTCACTTAACTTCTCGCTAAAGAAAGCAATGGGCTTCCTTTCTTGAGATAGGACAGCTCCAATGCCTACTCCACTTGCATCACACTCCAACTCAAAAGTCTTGTTGAAATCAAGTAGTACCAAGACAGGAGCTTGTGATAGCTTTTGTTTAATCTCATTGAAGCTAGCTTCAGCTGCTTCTGCCCATTGGAACTTTCCTTTCTTCAAACACTCGGTAATTGGTGCCATGATAGTGCTGAAATTCTTAACAAATCGCCTATAAAAAGTTGCAAGGCCATGAAAGCTTCTTACCTCAGAAATGGTCTTAGGAGTTGGCCATTCTCGGATTGCTTCAACCTTAGAATCATCAACACGAATGCCGTCACATGTTATGACGAATCCTAGGAAAAGAAGTTGTGTTTGCAGGAAAACACATTTCTTCAAGTTGACGTAGAGCTCATTTTTCCTTAGTACTTCTAGCACCTTCCGAATGTGATCAAAGTGTCCATCCTCATCCTTGCTATAGATCAAGATGTCATCGAAATAGACCACAACAAAGTGGGATAAGAAGGGTCTAAGGACTTGATTCATTAAGTGCATAAAGGTACTTGGTGCATTTGAGAGTCCAAATGGCATGACTAGCCATTCAAACAACCCTTCCTTTGTCTTGAAGGCGGTCTTCCATTCATCCCCGGGTCTTATACAGATTTGATGATATCCACTTCTTAAATCTAGCTTTGTGAACACTCTTGCTCCACTAAGTTGATCCAACATATCATCCAGACGGGGAATAGGGAATCTATACCTTACGGTGATCTTGTTAACGGCTCTACTGTCCGTACACATGCGCCAAGATCCATCTTTCTTTGGCGCGAGTAGGGCTGGTACAACACATGGGCTAATACTTTCTCGAATGTGCCCCTTTTGCAACAATTCCTCCACTTTCTCCTTCAATATATCATGCTCCTTTGGGCTCATTCGATAGTGTGGAAGATTAGGAAGACTTGCTCCCGGAATTAAGTCAATTCTATGTTGAATTCCTCTCATCGGTGGCAAGCCATGTGGCTCCCCAAGTATGTTCTGAAATTCTGCCAATAAACCACGTACCTTTGCTGGAATTTCAACAGTCAGGTGCTCTTCTCCCTTTATAACAAGTGCAGCACACAAATCTGCCTCCTTCAAGTCTTCCATAAACTCATGAGAGGTATGGGAGATAGTTAACATAGTTTTCCGCTCCTCCTTAGAGGTATTACCTTCGGTTTTGTTTGGTAAGATAATGATCCTTCTCTTGTTCCAAATGAAAGAGTAAGAATTTTCCTTGCCCTTGTGTGTAGTATCCACATCAAATTGCCAAGGCCTCCCAAGAAGAACATGGCTGGCATCCATGTCAACCACATCACACAACACATTTGAGCGATAATGCTTACCCAAAAAAAGTGGCAGGTTGCATTGTTTGGTGATCCTCATATTCACTCCTTTCTTGATCCATCCAATAGTGTAGGGATTTGGATGATCATGGGTTTCAAGCTTTAAATGGTCCACCAACTTCTGGGAGATAAGATTCTCGCAGCTGCAACTATCAATCACTAGTTTGCATACCTTGCCATTCACCGTGCATTTGCTCTCAAATATTTTCTTCCGTTGTGTGTCATCGAGTTGTGGTGTGGAACATAGGACACGCTGGATCACACATACCACATCTTCACCTTCTTTTTGACAAACCTCTTGTCCGTCTACATCTTCAGATTCGCATTCTTCCTCATCGCTTTCACCATCATGGATAGTCGTGTTAACAAATTTCCTTAGTGGGCAACCGCTGGATATGTGTCCCTTTTCACCACATTTATAGCACTTTGGGCCTTCATTTGCCTTACCCTTGCCTCTAGTTTGCTTCGGGATGGGCTGTTTTGTCTTTGGTGGAGTGGTCTTTTCTTCCACTCTATTAGGTTGGCTCCTAGATGAGCCTTCGGTATGAGGATATGGAGGATATGGAGCCTTAGTTGTCTTTCTCATCCTCACAAACCTCTCGGCCTTCAAGGCTAGAGCTTGTGCTTGATCAACGGACCAGATTTGTTGCATCATCAATCGATCTTAAATAGCATCATTGAGACCATTGATGTACCTTGCAACTTGTTGCTCTTCAGTTTCAGCAAGGTTGCACCTCACTTGTAGCCTTAGAAACTCCTCCGTGTAATCTGAAACAGTCCTATTTCCTTGAGCACAATTTTGAAATTGGATAAATAGGATCTGGTCATAATCAACGGGCAAAAATCTCCCTTTCAAGAGGCCTTTCATTTGTCGCCAAGTTCTAACACGAGGTTCTCCTCTCAGCCTGCGCTCCTCTTGAACGCGATGCCACCATGCACCGGCTCCTCCTTTCAGCTTGTATGCGACCAAAGGAACTCTACGATCTTCCG
>NW_025244802.1:0-2715 GCF_018294505.1 Triticum aestivum
TCTATTTAGTGGCCGGCCGCTTTTTAGATTTCAGGTATTTTATTTCATTTAGGATGCTACCTGTGCTTGGGCCGGTCCACCGCACCGAGTTAGCGTGGGCCATCGAAAGTTCCATCGCCAGGGTGTTCCTAAAAAACAATTCGATTGCTAGACCGACCAGATCAGATCGATCGCTAGGGTAGATCTATTTTTAAATCTCATCCATCGATCTCTATGATTAACATAAAATTAACCGATATAACAGGGTGACGTATGCAGAATCATGAAAACCTCCTCCCTTTAATAATATTATTATTATATTACATATACATATTACACATATATATATTATACTCCCTCCGTAAACTAATATAAGAGCGTTTAGATCACTATTTTAGTAATCTAAACGCTCTTATATTAGTTTACAGAGGGAATATTATATATTATACTCCCTCTGTACCGAAATAGTTGTTGGAGTAGCTGAACTTTAGTTACTCCAGCGACAACAACTATTTCGGTACAGAGGGAGTATATTATTAGGTAAAGAGTAAAGAATAGTATGGAATTCTCGGAAGGCATGCAGGGACAGGGACAGGAGCACGCATGCATGCAACTGTTCAATTGCTTTAGGGTATATGTAGTCAAGATTTGTGAACATGTTTGATTTAAGCCATTTGATTACTGTAGGTTGGGTTCTATCCATACATGTTTTTGGCAGCTTTTGCTAGAGCAGCATCGCCATCCATCCCACCTCTAATGCCTTTTTCATTTCATCTTTATTTCAATCTACTACATCTTTTGAACCAAAAATCCAAATTAAGTTTTGTTTGCATATTTGTGTTCACTGCAACGAGAACTTTTGAAAAAGACCAATCTTGAATACATTTTGATAACTTAGTTTTGTTTTCCAAGTTCCAAATATTGTATTTGATAGTCGTAAGGTTAAGTTGTACCAAGTTTCGTCTGCTTTTAGGGTTTTTGGGGTTAGAGCTTAGGACCAAGGGTTCAGGGCTTAGGACTTACGGTTTATGGTTTAAGTTTAAGTTTTTGTAATTTTCTGAATTTATCGTCGTTTCTATCAAGTTTTAGTAGTTGAAACTTGTCTGGACGCCTGATAGACTCGCGGTCCACAAAGACATTGGATGCCGCACGTGGGCAAACCAAGTTTTAAGTTTCAGTCTCTGAAACTTGCGATTTTGTCATTCGTTCGTACCAAGGTTGAAGAGTTGGAACTTAAAAAAGTTTCATAAACTCATCAAAACGTATTTAAAATGGATCTTATTTCAAAGCACTCATCACAAGAAACACAAATATGAAAACAAAATGTAAATTAAACTTTTGGTTCAAAAGATGTAATAGGTTCAAATTTGAAAGTAAAGCGAAAAAGCATGTGATGCGGGGTGGGTGGAGCTGCGAAAAGATGCACGCATGGACCCATCTAAGGTAATTAAAGGTTAAAGCACATGCAAAGATCAAACAAGTTTCTGAATCATGAAGCAATTGAATGGCCAAAAATTTGCGTGGCGCCCTACATATATGTCACAAATCCGCGTCCCAAATAGTATGGTGGTTTACCTCCATTGAGACTAGCCACAGTGGGAGTAACTTCAGCAGTGACATCGACTCCAACTCAACAAACTTGCTTATGTGGCAATAAGTTAATGAGGAGAGAGATAGTTTCAGTAACTTAGCTACTCCCTCCTTCCATCTATATAGGGCCTAATGCATTTTTCGAGGCTAACTTTGACCAAATGTTAGAGCAATAATATATGACATGCAACTTACACAAAGCACATCATCAAATTCGTATGTGAAAGAAGCTTTCAATTATATATTTTTCACATTATGCATATCATGTAGTATTAATTTTATCAATAGTCAAAGGCGGTCTTGGAAAACGCATTAGGCCCTATATAGATGGAAGGAGGGAGTAGTTACTGTAACATCACATGTTCCAATGCAATATGAGTCTATAACCTAATAAATGAAGCTTTGCATGACACTACACTTATGTTACTACCCACTATGAAGGTAGTAATATAGTCTAGGGATATGTGTATATTACTAGTGTATGTTACTCTCCATTGTGGCTAGCCTGATGTTGTTACTTGTTGTGAATGCGCGCCACGGCATGCCGCACAGCGCGGTGTACTTGCGGAGTGATGTCTAATATTTTCCAACAACCAGCGGAAGCTTTTCCTTTTCATTAAGAATTTTTCTTTGACTAGTTGATAGTAAAAATCAATCAAAAACCCACACATTGCAACACAAGCACACACCAACTTCGAGGCTGCGCACCAACTGCGCTCACGATAGTGCCACCAAAGGTGCCACAGGCTACACCCTACTACCACTACTAGGGAAAAGGCTAGTAGCAGCGCGGGTTTTAGACCTATAAGTAGCGCGGGGTGGTGCGCTATTGATAAGGCGCTACAGCTAACGAATAGCAATAGCATGCCTCTACCCACGCTACCGCTAAATCGACTTAGTAGCAGCGAGTTCTAGGAGGAGCGCTGCTGGTAATTAGTAGTAGCGCTTCTCTCTGCCCGCGCTGCTACTATTATTTCGTATTTTATTTCTTTTTTATTTCATGTTGTATTCGTACACCTTTACACAAATTTTCATACAACAGGAATTTACAAATTGTTTTTACATCATAATGAGTTATTACATCACGGGGTGAAAGAACCGTGTGGACTAGTTTCAAGTGGACGGACATCCACTTGAAACTAATCC
>NW_025244803.1:0-2715 GCF_018294505.1 Triticum aestivum
ACACACAAGTTGACATTGTTTAGCCATGTGCGGTGCCCCCCTCCACAGTTACACACCTCTGTCATATTGTCATAGTGCTTAGGCAAAGCCCTGCGCCGGTAACTTCATCATCATCATCACCATGCTGTCGTGCTGACGAAACTCTCCATCAGCCTCAAATGGATCAAGAGTATGAGGGACGTCCTCGGGATGAACGTGTGCTTAACGCGGAGGGGCCGTACATTCGGTACTTGGATCGGTTGGATTGCGAAGATGTTCGACTACATCAACCGCGTTAACTAAATGCTTCCGCTTTCGGTCTACGAGGGTACGTGGACACACTCTCCCCTCTCATTGCTATGCATCACATAGATAGATCTTGCATGATCGTAGGAATTTTTTTGAAATTGCTGCATTCCCCAACAGTGGCATTTGAGCCAGGTCTATGTGTAGATGTTATATGCATGAGTATAACTCGAAGAGTTGTGGGCAACAATAGTCATACTGCTTACCAGCATGTCATACTTTGATTCGGCGGTATTGTTGGATGAAGCGGCTCAGACCGACATTACGCATACGCTTACGCGAGACTGGTTCTACCGACGTGCTTTGCACATAGGTGGCTGGTGAGTGTCTGTTTCTCCAACTTTAGTTGAATCAAGTGTGGCTACGCCCGATCCTTTTTGAAGGTTAAAACAGCACACTTGACGAAAAATTGTTGTGGTTTTGATGCATAGGTAAGAACGGTTCTTGCTAGAAGCCCGTCTAACTTGCAACAACAAAGTAGAGGACGTCTAACTTGTTTTTGCAGGGTTTGCTATGATGTGATATGGGCAAGCATGATGTGATATAAATTCTTGTATGAGATGATCATGTTTTGTAACAAAGTTATCGGCAACTGGCAGGAGCCATATGGTTGTCACTTTATTGTATGCAATGCAATCGCCATGTAATTGTTTTACTTCATCACTAAGCAGTAGCGATAATCATAGTAACAATAGGTGGCAAGACGACAACGATGCTACGATGGAGATCAAGGTGTCGCGTCGTTGACGTTGGAGATCATGACGATGCTTCAGTGATGGAGATCATGAGCACAAGATGATGATGGCCATATCATGTCACATATTTTGATTGCATGTGATGTTTATCCTTTATGCATCTTATTTTGCTTAGAACGTCGGTAGCATGATAAGATGATCCCTTACTAAATTTCAAGGTACAAGTGTTCTCCCTGAGTATGCACCGCTGCTACAGTTCATCGTGCCGAGACACCACATGATGATCGGGTGTGATAAGCTCTACATTCACATACAACGGGTGCAAGCCAGTGTTGCACATGCAGAATACTCAGATTAAACTTGACAAGCCTAACATATGCAGATATGGCCTCACAACACTGACACCGAAAGGTCGAACGTGAATCATATAGTAGATATGATCAACATAGTGATGTTCACCATTGAAAACTACTCCATCTCACGTGATGATCGGACATGGTTTAGTTGATTTGGATCACGTGATAACTTAGATGATTAGAGGGATGTCTATCTAAGTGGGAGTTCTTAAGTAATATGATTAATTGAACTTTAATTTGTCATGAACTTAGTACCTGATAGTATTTTGCATGTCTGTGTTGTTGTAGATCAATGGCCCGTGCTACCGTTCCTTTGAATTTTAATGCGTTCCTAGAGAAAGCTAAGTTGAAAGATGATGGCAACAACTACACAGACTGGGTCCGTAACTTGAGGCTTATCCTCATTGCTGCACAGAAGAATTACGTCTTGGAAACACCGTTAGGTGTACCACCCGCGCCCGCAACTGCAGACATTGTGAATGCCTGGCAGACGCGTGTTGATGACTACTCGATAGTTTAGTGTGCCATGCTTTACGGCTTAGAACCTGGACTTCAACGATGTTTTGAACGTCATGGAGCATATGAGATGTTGCAGGAGTTGATGTTAATATTTTAGTCAAATGCCCGGATTGAGAGATATGAAGTCTCCAATAAGTTCTACAACTGTAAAATGGAGGAGAATAGTTTTGTCAGTGAACACATACTCAGAATGTCTGGGTACCACAACCACTTGACTCAACTGGGAGTTAATCTTGCTGACGATAGTGTCATTGACAGAGTTCTTCAATCATTGGCACCAAGCTTCAAAAGCTTCGTGATGAAATATAATATGCAAGGGATGAACAAGACTATTCCCGAGCTCTTCGCGATGCTAAAGGCCGCGGAGGTAGAAATCAAAAAGGAGCATCACGTGTTGATGGTCAATAAGACGACTAGTTTCAAGAAAAAGGGCAAAGGGAAGAAAGGGAACTTCAAGAAGAATGGCAAAAAGTTTGCTGCTCAAGAAGAAACCCAAGTCTGGAGCTAAGCCTGAAACTAAGTGCTTTTACTGCAAAGGGACTGGTCACTAAAAGTGGAACTGCCCCAAGTATTTGGCGGATACGAAGGATGGCAAAGTGAAAGGTATATTTGATATACATGTTATTGATGTGTACTTAACTAATGCTCGCAGTAGCGCCTGGGTATTTGATACTGGTTCTGTTACTCATATTTGCAACTCGAAACAGGGGCTGCGGATTAAGCGAAGATTGGCTAAGGACGAGGTAACGATGCGCGTGGGAAATGTTTCCAAAGTCGATGTGATCGTGGTCGGCACACTACCTCTACATCTACCATCGGGATTAAAATTTTAGACCTGAATAATTGTTATTTGGTGCCAG
>NW_025244804.1:0-2171 GCF_018294505.1 Triticum aestivum
AAAGCATTTCAAATGAACTGTGAAAAGGTTGAAAGTTGGCATGGTATCATCATTTGACCCACATAGCATGTGCAAGAATGTAGGGAGGGTTACGGCAAAAACTGGATGCACTTCGTGTACAAAACGGACAATCTCTTTCGAAGTATCAGGGTTTCATACGGAAACTCGTCTGTTACAAAGGGGTTTCATTTTTTTGAACTTATTTGAACTCCATAGTTTTTCTGTGCTCAAAATGCACCATTCAAAGCCACATCATCAATTTTCAACCCTTCCTGACTTCATTTGTTATTTTTCATGTATTTACTGATTATTTTGAGCTATAAGACCCTGAAATTTAAAAGCATTTCAAATGAACTCTGAAAAAGGTGGAAAGTTGGCATGGTATCATCATTTAACCCACATAGCATGTGCAAGAAAGTAGAGAGGGTTACGGCAAAAACTGGATGCACTTCGTGTACAAAACGGACAATCTCTTTCGAAGTATCAGGGTTTCATACGGATCCGTGTCTGTCACAAAGGGATTTCAATTTTTTTGAACTTATTTGAAATCCATAGTTTTTCTGTGCTCAAAATGCACCATTCAAAGCCACATCAACAATTTTCAACCCTTTCTGACTTCGTTTGTTATTTTTCATTCATTTACTGATTATTTTGAGCTATAAGACCCTGAAATTGGAAAGCATTTCAAATGAACTCTGAAAAGGTTGAAACTTGGCACGGTATCATCATTTGACCCACATAGCATGTGCAAGAATGTAGAGAGGGTTACGGCAAAAACTGGATGCACTTCGTGTACAAAACGGACAATCTCTTTTGAAGTATCAGGGTTTCATACGGAAACTCGTCTGTTACAAAGGGGTTTCATTTTTTTTGAACTTATTTGAACTCCATAGTTTTTCTGTGCTCAAAATGCACCATTCAAAGCCACATCATCAATTTTCAACCCTTTCTGACTTCATTTGTAATTTTCCATGCATTTACAGGTTATTTTGAGCTATAAGACCCTGAAATTGAAAAGCATTTCAAATGAACTCTGAAAATGTTGAAAGTTGGCATGGTATCATCATTTGACCCACATAGCATGTCCAAGAAAGTAGAGAGGGTTACGGCAAAAACTGGATGCACTTCGTGTACAAAACGGACAATCTCTTTCGAAGTATCAGGGTTTCATACGGAAACTTGTCTGTTACAAAGGGATTTCATTTTTTGAACTTATTTGAACTCCGTAGTTTTTCTGTGCTCAAAATGCACCATTCAAAGCCACATCATCAATTTTCAACCCTTTCTGACTTCATTTGTTATTTTTCATGCATTTACTGAATATTTTGAGCTATAAGACCCTGAAATTGGAAAGCATTTCAAATGAACTCTGAAAAGGCTGAAAGTTGGCATGGTATCATCATTTGACCCACATAGCATGTGCAAGAATGTAGAGAGGGTTACGGAAAAAACTGGATGCACTTCCTGTACAAAACGGACAATCTCTTTCGAAGTATCAGGGTTTCATACGGAAACTCGTCTGTTACAAAGGGGTTTCATTTTTTTTGAACTTATTTGAACTCCATAGTTTTTCTGTGCTCAAAATGCATCATTCAAAGCCACATCATCAATTTTCAACCCTTTCTGACTTCATTTGTTATTTTTCATGTATTTACTGATTATTTTGAGCTATAAGACCCTGATATTGAAAAGCATTTCAAATGAACTCTGAAAAGGTGGAAAGTTGGCATGGTATCATCATTTAACCCACATAGCATGTGCAAGAAAGTAGAGAGGGTTACGGCAAAAACTGGATGCACTTCGTGTACAAAACGGACAATCTCTTTCGAAGTATCAGGGTTTCATATGGATCCGTGTGTGTCACAAAGGGATTTCAATTTTTTTGAACTTATTTGAAATCCATAGTTTTTATGTGCTCAAAATGCACCATTCAAAGCCACATCAACAATTTTCAACCCTTTCTGACTTCGTTTGTTATTTTTCATTCATTTACTGATTATTTTGAGCTATAAGACCCTGAAATTGGAAAGCATTTCAAATGAACTCTGAAAAGGTTGAAAATTGGCACGGTATCATCATTTGACCCACATAGCATGTGCAAGAATGTAGAGAGGGTTACGGCAAAAACTGGATGCACTTCGTGTACAAAACGGACAATCTCTTTTGAAGTA
>NW_025244804.1:2181-2715 GCF_018294505.1 Triticum aestivum
GGTTGAAAATTGGCACGGTATCATCATTTGACCCACATAGCATGTGCAAGAATGTAGAGAGGGTTACGGCAAAATTTGGATGCACTTCGTGTACAAAACAGACAATCTCTTTCGAAGTATCAGGGTTTCATACGGAAACTCGTCTGGTACAAAGGGGTTTCATTTTTTTTGAACTTATTTGAACTCCATAGTTTTTCTGTGCTCAAAATGCATCATTCAAAGCCACATCATCAATTTTCAACCCTTTCTGACTTCATTTGTTATTTTTCATGTATTTACTGATTATTTTGAGCTATAAGACCCTGAAATTGAAAAGCATTTCAAATGAACTCTGAAAAGGTGGAAAGTTGGCATGGTATCATCATTTAACCCACATAGCATGTGCAAGAAAGTAGAGAGGGTTACGGCAAAAACTGGATGCACTTCGTGTACAAAACAGACAATCTCTTTCGAAGTATCAGGGTTTCATACGGATCCGTGTCTGTCACAAAGGGATTTCAATTTTTTTGAACTTATTTGAAATCCATAGTTTTT
>NW_025244805.1:0-2715 GCF_018294505.1 Triticum aestivum
ACACGTAAACGCACTCCAGTGTTCATTAATCGTGGAAATCACTCCCAGACCCCAAAGCAGTGAGTAATAGTCCATGAAACGGGCCAAAATTGACCAAAACTGACAGTGTTGATGACCGACACTTAAGCGCACCTTCAGGTTCAATAACTATGGAAATCGCTTCGGAACCCCAAAATGGTGAGTAATAATCCAAGAAACGGGCCAGAATTCGCCAAAACTGCGAGTGTTGATGACTGACACATAAACCCCAGTGTTCATTAATCGTGGAAATCACTCCGGGACCCCAAAACAGTGAGTAATATTCCATGAAATGGGCCCGAATTGGCCAAAATTGCCAGTGTTGATAACCGACACGTAAGTGCACCTTGGGGTTCAGTAACTATGGAAATCGCTCCGGGACACCAAATCGGTGAGTAATACTCCACGAAACGGGCCAGAATAGGCCAAAACTGCCAGTGTTGATGACCGACACATAAGCGCACCTTGAAGTGCAATAACTATGGAAATTGCTTCGTGACCCCAAAACGGTGAGTAATAATCAAAGAAACGGACCGGAATTAGCCAAAATTGCGAGTGTTGATGACCGACACGTAAACGCATCTCAGGGTTCATTAATCGTGGAAATCACTCCGGAACCCCAAAACAGTGAGTAATAGTCCATGAAACGGGCCAGAATCGGCCAAAACTGCCAGTGTTGATGACCGACACGTAAGCGCACCTTGGGGTTCAATAACTAAGGCAGTCGCTTCGGGAGCCCAAAACGGTGAGTAATAATCCATGAAAGGGGCCAGAATCGGCCAAAACTGCCAGTGTTGATGACCACACGTAAACGCACTCCAGTGTTCATTAATCGTGGAAATCACTCCCAGACCCCAAAGCAGTGAGTAATAGTCCATGAAACGGGCCAAAATCGGCCAAAACTGACAGTGTTGATGACCGACACTTAAGCGCACCTTCAGGTTCAATAACTATGGAAATCGCTTCGGAACCCCAAAATGGTGAGTAATAATCCAAGAAACGGGCCAGAATTCGCCAAAACTGCGAGTGTTGATGACCGACACATAAACCCCAGTGTTCATTAATCATGGAAATCACTCCGGGACCCCAAAACAGCGAATAATAGTCCATCAAATGGGCCCGAATTGGCCAAAATTGCCAGTGTTGATAACCGACACGTAAGTGCACCTTGGGGTTCAATAACTATGGAAATCGCTCCGGGACACCAAATCGGTGAGTAATAGTCCACGAAACGGGCCAGAATAGGCCAAAACTGCCAGTGTTGATGACCGACACATAAGCGCACCTTGAAGTTCAATAACTATGGAAATTGCTTCGTGACCCCAAAACGGTGAGTAATAATCAAAGAAACGGACCAGAATTGGCCAAAATTGCGAGTGTTGATGACCGACACGTAAACGCACCCAGGGTTCATTAATCGTGGAAATCACTCCGGAACCCCAAAACAGTGAGTAATAGTCCATGAAACGGGCCAGAATTGGCCAAAACTGCCAGTGTTGATGACCGACACGTAAGCGCACCTTGGGGTTCAATAACTAAGGCAATCGCTTCGGGAGCCCAAAACGGTGAGTATTAATAAAAGGAAGGGGCCAGAATCGGCCAAAACTGCCAGTGTTGATGACGACACGTAAACGCACTCCAGTGTTCATTAATCGTGGAAATCACTCCCAGACCCCAAAGCAGTGAGTAATAGTCCATGAAACGGGCCAAAATTGACCAAAACTGACAGTGTTGATGACCGACACTTAAGCGCACCTTCAGGTTCAATAACTATGGAAATCGCTTCGGAACCCCAAAATGGTGAGTAATAATCCAAGAAACGGGCCAGAATTCGCCAAAACTGCGAGTGTTGATGACTGACACATAAACCCCAGTGTTCATTAATCGTGGAAATCACTCCGGGACCCCAAAACAGTGAGTAATATTCCATGAAATGGGCCCGAATTGGCCAAAATTGCCAGTGTTGATAACCGACACGTAAGTGCACCTTGGGGTTCAGTAACTATGGAAATCGCTCTGGGACACCAAATCGGTGAGTAATACTCCACGAAACGGGCCAGAATAGGCCAAAACTGCCAGTGTTGATGACCGACACATAAGCGCACCTTGAAGTTCAATAACTATGGAAATTGCTTCGTGACCCCAAAACGGTGAGTAATAATCAAAGAAACGGACCGGAATTAGCCAAAATTGCGAGTGTTGATGACCGACACGTAAACGCACCCCAGGGTTCATTAATCGTGGAAATCACTCCGGAACCCCAAAACAGTGAGTAATAGTCCATGAAACAGGCCAGAATCGGCCAAAACTGCCAGTGTTGATGACCGACACGTAAGCGCACCTTGGGGTTCAATAACTAAGGCAGTCGCTTCGGGAGCCCAAAACGGTGAGTAATAATCCATGAAAGGGGCCAGAATCGGCCAAAACTGCCAGTGTTGATGACCACACGTAAACGCACTCCAGTGTTCATTAATCGTGGAAATCACTCCCAGACCCCAAAGCAGTGAGTAATAGTCCATGAAACGGGCCAAAATCGGCCAAAACTGACAGTGTTGATGACCGACACTTAAGCGCACCTTCAGGTTCAATAACTATGGAAATCGCTTCGGAACCCCAAAATGGTGAGTAATAATCCAAGAAACGGGCCAGAATTCGCCAAAACTGCGAGTGTTGATGACCGACACATAAACCCCAGTG
>NW_025244806.1:0-2714 GCF_018294505.1 Triticum aestivum
CAAAGTTATAAATAGCAGGCCATGACAAATAGTGACAGAAGCATTAGCGCACTAAATTGCAGCTATAGTGCGCTAAATTTTGCTGTAGCACGCTAAATAGCACTAAAAGGCTTACCAGGATATCACACTATTTAGAACTTTGAACTTCAAAGATTCTAAGGTTAGGATACCTATACCATGGTAAAGAAACTTCAAAACTCGAGAAAAATTTCACAGTTACTTATTCGTTGGCGCAGAACGTGTTTGGCATTAACAAATTTGGATATTGAACTTACTAAAGGAAATAAAAAATGTGATGTGCTTTGTTACTCGCATGCTAATAAGCTAATTTTTTTACTAATGACAAAATTTATGTTTGGCCTTAGAATTATATATGTCACGTACAATATGTTCAATATGTTTCCATTCTTACAATTAAATAAAGACATTATATTGTTGTTTGAGTTTTAAACAACATCATATTAAAAGATAAAACAGACACATATATGCTTCCTAATTTCTATATTATGGAAAGTCTCTCTAGAAAGCAAGCTCACTGGATTGCAATAAATAATTTATATAAAATATATATCCACCACAGAGGAGCCCGCCTATTTGCGCAAGCCGCTGTACTAGTTCAAACATTTTTTAAGAGAATGTGAGCCAGAAATAATAATGTTATTTCGGGAGTACTCAAGTTTTTTGATAACCATGCATGCATTCAGGTGTGGATATTGATAGATCATGATTACCACATTGTTGACGCTGAGAGTGTAAGTGTAGGGAGAGTCGTCGCCATGGCTCTGGTGTTGTCTGGTCGAGCACTGGAGCATGCCGGACTGTAGCGGTGAAAGTCAGCATCCTCCACCTTCTCTCTCTCTCTCTCTCTCTCTCTCTCTCTCTCTCTCTCTCTCTTTGTGTCAACCTTTTGGTTTTTGGCTCAGTGATGAGCTCCTGCATGCTGCTATGATCAAGTATTTATGAAAGAAGGGTCTAGGTGACAGGTTTTGTTGGCAGTATCTACGGCATATTAAGGCTGAGGGAAAAGGGCATCAAAGTTCAAGCACACGACAAAAGGCTGCTATGATCGTCCTTTTTAATCTACAAGTATTAGAAGTGGCAGCGAGTCTGACGGCGGATGTTGTGCTTGTTAATTGGCAAGTAGTAGAAGCAGTAGGCATTAGCGAGTGCAACTGGTATTATTGTTGCCATCACCATAATGGGCAACTTACCCTATTTGTTGATCCGACCTTGCTATACATACGATGAAATCTCCGTCCAACATTACGATTAGAGACAAATCGTTGATGATTCAGGCCATAACATTTGCAGTCTGGTCGTACCGATGTACGATGAATATGAATCGTACGCAGAGCAGATTTTTTGTTGATCAATTGAAGCGGGTGGTCAGTCGCATGTGTCTTTGGCACGCATAACATGGGTCGCTAAGATGGCAAGCCATACATTAATTCCACCTGCCGGACAAAACGCGAACCCTAGGTATCTGTTTGTTGTCCAATTGATAGAGGTGGGTGGTTACTTGCATGCGTGTCTGATTAGCTGGACATGCGTGGCTGACAGAGGCCCAAACATATATATTAATTCCAACTGCCGGACAAATTGAAACGTAGGCATAACAACTTGATTCTCTCTTTAAGAAAAAAGTCGCCGTTGAAACATCAGCGATCGTCACATCACCGGTTCACACCTTCACCCCAATGACGAGACTAATAGGGCCGGCAAACGCATAATGGTGGTCATGTTCCTGAAATTGTCACGGTGGTTGATCGAATAGCTGGAACATCACTGTCAGGGGAAATGAAAAATTGCAGCACTTGTGTTCAGCATGTTCACACAGGTTGTCTTTCGTACTTGTCTTTTCAGCAGGTTGTCTCATAACCACCTTACTGAGCATCACTGTTAGCCAGTTCCATGAGCTGATCGCCCCATTTCCCATGGCAAATCCTACACAAGGTCGTTCCTCTTCCATCCTGCTAGCATCTGGACGCCAGGCACCTCAACAGGCCGTCCTCCTCTGGGCTGCTCCACAGTTCGTGTCAAAGTGTGGGCTACATCATGGAAAAAGAAAGCCTCCTCGCTGCAGCTTCGCCTGCTCGGCCTCCGGGATTCCTTCCACCGAACCACGTACGTTGCTCTGTTTCTTCTCTCTGATTTCTGCTCCATCTGGTAAGGAAGGAGTAAGAGTCCGTAGCTTTGCTTGGGTGGACTTTTCTATTTTTCTTAAGCTACTTTCGATGCAGATTCGCATGGATGCACATATAATTCTTCTCTGTTTACCAATGCCTGAAACTTATACTTGTGGTTGGGATTGCTAATTTATCTATTTGTACTTCTAGAGTTAGGCCGTCTAATTGATTTGTTTCATACTGCTCTCCTTTCGCCGAACAGCCTATGTTGAGGAGATGTTGGCACGAGAAAATGCAAGGACGCGCAACACGGTATGAACATCACTCCTAAGTCCTAACCCTTGTTTCGACTAGATGTTTCAAGTCCATGTCATGTCAGGATTCACGTCACTGATCAAATGCTGGATGTAAATTAGGAACGGAAGGCTAGAATACGGAAACATCTGGAGAAACCTGAATTCTCGCCATCTGCCTATGACACAGCATGGGTGGCTATGGTGCCATTGCCCGACACCAATCGGCAGGCTCCATGCTTCCCTCAGTGTGTTGAATGGATATTGCAAAATCAACACTGTAGTGGTTCATGGG
>NW_025244807.1:0-2714 GCF_018294505.1 Triticum aestivum
GACCGAGTTGGTGGACCCCTATGTTCAACTGCCGCATTTTTTCCCCCACTGACTTGACTCGGAGGTTGCGGGGCTCTTGCACTTGATCTTGAACTCCTTGTAGTCACCTTCGCTAATCAAAGGATATTTCGCCTTGATCTTCTCATAACTATCACCTTTGTCAATCATTGCCTTCAGCGTGCTTTTCCAAGTAGACAGGGCCGTGCTCATCCTCGTGAGGGCGGCACCGTTCACTTTATTCCCCGAGAGGTGTGTGTTTGCGAACTAAGCGGGGAACTTGTATCGTTCGTGCAGCTTCGTGAAGAGGAGGCTGCACAAATTCCCTCGGTCCTTATGCCTTAGGTTCTCGGTGTTGATTGAGGCGGTGCTCCGGAGAATGCACCGGAGCTGAACCGAGTACCTCTTGACTACGTGTTTGGGCGTCGTCGGATGCCCGTCGGAGTTCACTTCAGTAAATTCCTCCCTGACGGTGCCGAGCACGTTCGGGCGCCGGTCCTTCCGTTGCCTCTTCGGTTGGCTGCCATCTGTGCATGCGCCGCCATCATCAGTGGTGGCATCCGCGGCGCCATCATCAGTGGTGTCATCCCCGACACCACTAGGGGTTGTGTAGTCAGGATCGGTGTCTTCCGCGGCGTCCTCATAGCGGTGAGGTTCTTCCTCCAAGTCCTGGGACAGCTCCCTGAATTGCTTGCCGCCCGAACCGCCAGCCTCATCATTGTGGGCCATGTTTCGCTCTAAATAGGAAAAAAGTTTGGTCAAAAAGTTGGTTATTGTCAAGGAACAAGATCATGGTCTCATCATTTAGGGTTTGTCGACACCGAGGCATCCTAAAAGCTAAGCTTTTATCATTTAGGGTTTGTCGACACCAAGGCACCCAAAAAGCCTAAGCGTACATCATTTAGGTCTCTCATCGACACCGAGGCACCCTATAGAAGCCAAGTTAAGTTTTCATCATTTAGGTTTTATCGATGCCGAGGCACCCTAGTTTGGGCCTAATCACTTGGCACTAATCACTTGTCTCTATTGCCACCTATGTTGGGTTTATCATCTAGGGTTTATCGATGCTAAGGAGAATTCTAAGTTGGGCCTAATCACTTGGCTCTATTGCCACCTATGGTTTAATGCAGCAAGAATGGCGGGGCAGTTGATCCTACTTAACTAAGTACTAAGATACCCCGGCCCATGCATTAGTCGCAAGTACCCCATATGTCCTATTTTTAGCAAAGTCATGCTAAAATTCACGGAAAATTTCAGCATGACCTTTGCTGAAAATAGGACATATGGAGTACCCGAATTTGCCGGAAGGGAAGTTAATCGACATTCCGGCAAACTCAAGGGCCTCTCGGGGTACCTGCAAATTCATCACGACACAATGGTCGGAGACAAAACCCAGCCACGGACCATATGGTCCTCTGCTTTCATATGGAAAAAAATTAGCTCAACTTATGTGAGCTTCCATTCCAGATATAATAGGTCACCCAAAAAAACCATCAATAGTATGATCAATTTTGAATCAATAGACATACTTCTGAAAAGAGGTATGATCAAATTCTGGTGCCCTTGACTTACTAGTATTTATCTCTTATGACTGATGAATGTGAATTGAGTCCAGAAGCAAAGACTCTACAGTGAAATGAAAAAAAACCTTGGAAATATATTTATGATAACTCTAAATGGATCAGAAGGTGCAGATGCACTTGTAAAAAAAGGTATGCATTTGCAGCAGCTTTGTTCTGATTATGACACCATTCTGTTAAGAAGGCAAAATAACATTATCATCCCAATTCATGGTTGAAGTTGAAGACCCTAAGCTTTAAAATGCCAAGTCTCACTTACGCATGTTAACTTATTTACAAGTTCAGAACTATCACTCGAAAATAGTAAATCCACATTGACCACATAGTACTATTTTTGCAACCACTCAGTTTGTCCTTGACTGGGACACTTGAAGCACAAAACAACTAATGCAGAGATAGGTCTACTTTAGTTCTGACAGATCACATCCTGGTGCATATGTGGGGTTTTTTAATTAGAAAATACAAAACTTCTATTATTGTTTTTATTTTTAATCAGACCCTAACCACCTCTACAGTTTACAAACTAATTCAGATAATCACTAATCACGCATGGAAAATTATTTTAGCCATGACCCCTGAGGATTAGAGCCTCCACAAGTCAGAGAAAATTAGTGTCTCCACTTATGTTGTCCATGCTTCTTGTATGTTTGGCGAAAGGGTTTTCCTTTACAAATTCTGACTCTGTTTCTACACAAAGTAGGCTTCTATCATATCTAGAATGTAATGAAGATGTCTTGGATAAGCTGAGTGTTGTAATGAAGATGTCTTGGTGAGACTTGATATATGTCCAAAATTAGAAAAATCACAAGGTACTTTCTCTACCTAATAAACTCCATATGACCACATAAAACCCTGTTTAACACACCTATAAAGAAGAACAACCCCCCTAAGGAGCTAGAAAGCTATATGAAACAAAATTATCAAGCATAGGCATACAAATTCAGTACTGTATGAAACAAAATAGGTACAACAAGTAGCTGCTAGAGTCATATGCTGAGAGTAGGTGTCAGCTTAAGACATTCTGAAATAGTAAATAACTAAAGGGCACTTGATTATGCACTTAGTAACAAGGTATATTGCATGATTCATAATTTTATAGGAGACCAATAGTAGAAATTTGATTAGGAGTGCTCCATT
>NW_025244808.1:0-2714 GCF_018294505.1 Triticum aestivum
CTCCGGTGCATGTCAATTTCTTTGACGCTCCTTGGTAAGTTGGTCCTTGAAGAAGCAAAATTGTGTCGCCCTCTCCACCACCAAAGTCGAATACATTGCAACCGCCACTTGTGAAACTCTATTACTATGGATGAGGCAAACTTTGAAGGATTATGGTATCACCTATACATGTGCCTCTTCTATGTGATAATGAAACTGCCATCAATATTGCTGAGAATCCCAAAGATCATACTCGCACCAAGCACATTGATATTAGGTATCATTTCTTGAGAGATCATGTGGAAAAGGGAGACATTTATATTTCTCATCTTGCTAAAGATATGCAACTTGCAGACATTTTCACCAAGCCATTGGATGAGGCAAGGTTTTGTCAACTTAGGCATGAACTTGGTATCTTGGAGCTTGACAACATTATGTGAAATCTAGTACCCATCCATGCATTTACGTAATGTCTTGTCATGATTTAGGCATATGTTTAGGGGGAGACACTCAACTCATGAGCTCTCTCACCCTATATATATAATGCATAAAAAGAGCCAACACTATCAAAGTTACTATTGTTCCTCAAACTATGGTAATTTAAAATGATGGAGTAGTGTTTTTGTGCCCAAGACATTATCTTCGCGGCATCAAGACACACATACTCACACATGGTGGCCCTTGGCCACTGGCTCTCCCCAGAGAAGTAGTGCCTAATCATGTTTTGGGTTCATACCATGTGTGTCTAGCTGTTAATCTTATGGTGTCCTCTATGACTGTGTGCCGATATACTTTTGTCATCCACCCATTCTTGCATTATTGGTTCATCTAGATTTGTCTAAACATTTTCTGTCAAAACTTCTTGCCACTGGTCATCCGACATTTATCGGACATCCGATCACTCATAAGTATCCGGTCGTCCGATACTGCTCGGTCGTCCGGATGCTGTGCTGCATCCGTGCCCAGCCCAAATTACTCCCCAGGTCTCGGACTTCCGACTCTGCTCAGTCGTCCGTCGCCTGGCACGTTCACCTGTGCCCGGACGTCCGACCTCTGTTGGTCGTCCGATGACGTTTGCGGCCCATATGTATTCTTTGGGGTCAGGCCTGTTTGGGCAGTTGCCCTATCCTTTTCTTCCCTACCCTGCGACTGTGACCGCCGCCATGCTGCGAGGGGCGATTTTTCCTCGCCATCGCTGGGGGAGTTGCTTCGCCGCGCCCCTAGCCTCTCTCCATTGCTCCTCATCCTGATCTTGAGAGGTTCGTCTCATGATGGTGAAAACCAAGCACACTGCTCGCAAGTATGTCAGGGGTACCTCTATTCGCGCCTCTCGTCGAGGTGGTTCTAATGACTCTCAAGAGGAGCAGCGTCCGTGCAAGCATGCTGGGAAACGTCCTGTGATTGAGGAGTCCTCCTCTACTGAGAGCGCTGACTATGAAGAAGAAATGGAAGATGAGGAGCGTGGTGTGCAAGTGGTGTTTTTGTCCGCCCCAGTGGTTCTCGAAGGGCCACCCATATGCCTGCTCCTCCTCCCGATCAGCCGCATGCAGATGGTCGTCACATACCCCTTGAGGCTCCTCAACTTCATGTGCGTGTCCTCAAGGATTTCATCAAAGTGCCCAAGCCTGCATATCTTAAGTTCTGACATGATGTTGATCAATTTGAGGTGGTTGAAGACTCTCTGGATCAACAGTTCTGCACAAATGTTTAGGCAGATATCAACACCTATGTTGTCCTCCCAAAGGGTATCTCTCTGCACCACTTCATTGACTTAGCACATATTCGGAAACATCCAGTGAAGTACCCGGGTGCAATTGAGCTAATTGAGTCATCCAGTCTTGCTGCTCCATTTGCATTTCAACATGATTTTAACCAAGCTGCTATACATCAGTTTTATGCCACTTTCTTATTTGCTCCCAACAAGACGATCACCTGGATGACCTTTGACATCGATCTCACTTCCACTTATGCTCAGTTTGTCGCTGCTCTTGGGTTTCCTGACATTGGATTCAAGATCCATAAAGATGACCCCAATCACAAACCCAAAGCAGTTGAGGCTTGTGGCTATCTTCTTAAGGAGCTAGATGAACTTACTGAGGAGGAAAAGATGAAGAATCTGAATCAAGTTTCCATTTGGATATCTCCTTACTACATCATTTACCAATGCGTCATCCGCACCATCTATCCCAAAATGGGTGACAAGGGATCTTGTGGCAGCTATTGCATTGATCTTATGTCGCGCCTCCATGAGTCTCCCAAAGGGAAGATAAATATTCCTCATTTTCTATGGCATGAAATCCTTCTTGCTAGCTTTCAGTATAAGCGTGCCTTCCCTCATGCTCCATTCATCCATGCTCTTATTGAAAGTGTGGCTCCATTCTCTCTTGTCCGCACTCATGTGCATGAGAAGTGGATTATTCCTCCTCACATGGCCAACGATTTTGCTCCCAAGGGTTCCTCCAAGTCTGCCCCTGCTCGTAGGTCTGCTGCTCAGTCGCATCCCTCCACTTCCAGCTCTGTGTCGGTTGGACGTCTTGCCTGTTTTCTTAGAAAGGCTCACTCTGCCATGATGAAGGCCTTCACCTTCTCCTGCACTGAAAACCATGATGTTGTCACTCGGTTGATCACCTCCAAGAATGCCTTGAAGTCTCGTATGCGTGACTCTAGAGCTCCCGATGTTAGTGACAATGACCGTCATGGAGTGCCTCCTCCTTCAGATTTTGCTTTCCTGCCAG
>NW_025244809.1:0-2714 GCF_018294505.1 Triticum aestivum
AAGCTGGTGATGATGCGAGAGCGGAGGCACCATGCATGCACCCAATAGTCGTGCTGGCCGGCCCACCCTTCCGCCACCACCCACTGGTCGCCGCCTTCGGTGGCGTTGCTAACCTCTGCAACTCGTGCCGGCGCGAACCGGAAGGCCACGCCCCCCTTGGCCTCGCCGGTCAGTAGGCGGCGCATGTGCTGGCACCGACGCGGGCCGTGAAACCACCAGTCCAGGTCCGCCGCCAGCAGGGATGTGACTGCCGCTGCGTCGCCACGAGCGAGCGAGACATACAAAGACTCCACCACCGCGCGGTTGGACTTGGATGGCGCGTGCAGGCCCGTACCCATGGTTAAATTGGATATTCGACACAGAGTGATATTATGAATAGCCTAGTGCTGTCTCCCTGTAAATATTCTGAGAGAAGAACTTAAAAAGCTGTGTGTGTTGAAGAAGGTAGGTGTATGTATAATATATAGGCTTAGGGACTTGGGTGCAACCTGACAGGTCGGCCGTGTAGTAGAGGAGATACATTTACATGTACAGTCATTCTCACTTTCATGCACACAAATGGACAATCTGTGGTTCGGTGATATCTATGGGTTGCTATTCGATTTTTAATTTGCCTAACTGCAAGTCGTTCTCTGGATGGAGGCCTGTGGGCCGAGTACAAAAGTGTAGCTATTAGAACGCCATATTTGATCTTTACAACTGAGCCATTCGCAGTTAATTATTCGAAATTAGATTTCGAAACTGTGCTAGTACGCAAGATATAGTAAAAGGATTGTTTGTCTTGTAAAAGCTAATCACATTATCTTTATTTTAAAAAAGGAGGAAGACCTCCGGCCTCTGCATCTGGCAAAATTATATTATCTAATTGTGAGTATGTTTGTTTGTTTGGAGTGAGGACCCACGCACGCACACGCTTCGGAGATACTCCCTCCGTTCCAAAATAGATGACTCAACTTTGTACTAAAGTTAGTACAAAGTTGAGTCATCTATTTCGGAACGGAGGGAGTAGCTAGGTGGAAGAGATAGAGCAATATCCCTGTCTGTCCTTTTCTTTTTTAATAGAAAAGATAATGTCCCTATCACTCCACTCACTGCATGTGAGATTAGGGGTAAGAAGAGTCAGGGTAAAATGGCATATACCCTTTGTTAGTGTCAGTAATCTGCATAGTAACATAGATAATTTAAATTTACTGTCTGCTCGGAATAGACAAAGTGGGATATGTAATTTAGCATGGACGAAGCAATGATTATGACATTAATAAAGTCAATTAGTTGTGGGATGATTTGAGGCCAGGGTTAGCATTGTTGTATCCGTATGGAGTAAACTAAGCAGAGAGATATTCAAAGGAATAATGTTCGAAACATGGCGAAAATCCAAATCGGTGCCCAGCCTCATCTGCTCCCGGTCAGAAAAAATTCAAAACAAATACTAGAAAAATTCACACAAATCCAAAAAAAATTACGTGGTAGATAATTTGATGCGTGAGGTCTACTCCAAATTTCAACTCATTTGAATATCTGAGCAGCTCCCGGCAAAAAAGACAAATCGGGTCAAAACAGTGCGTGAACAGTAAACTTTTTTACAGACCCCGATTTTGTCTTTTTTGCAGAGAGCTACTCAACGAGTTGAAATTTGCAGCGAACCTCACGCATCAAATTATCTACCACCCAAAAAAATTTGGAAAGTTTTGAATTTTTCTAGTATTCGTTTTGATTTTTTTCGTCAGCGCTGGTGCAGCTAAGCCCGGGAGCAGAAACGCCGCACTCGAAACTTGGCACTTATCATGGTACAACTGATGTGGTGCATATTTTGTTCCTTTCACATAAATGCAGATGCAACATATAGTAGTATATTGTTGTTTACTGAAGCTACAAACATGCATGTAAGTTTGGATGACATTCTTATTCAATATATTAATAAACCACCAATTATTTCATTGCAACATATTGAGTTTTTAGTATAGGATTCTACTGTGGCAACTGAATCGACAATCAATTTGACACTCCTTTTCATTCTTTGTTCTTATGGTTAACATGCTAAGTGCAAAGTGCTTGAGAAACATAACCCCCAAATTGATTGTCCATTGCAGTAACCATAACCCCCAAACTGCTTGAGAAACATCTCAAAATCATGCAAGGATATTGGACTTAGTACATCTAACTTACCACTATCAATACTTCTTGTATATATACCAGAAGCTCTGGAACTATGTTACTGCTTTCCAGTTAAGACTTTACAAATTGTATCCAAAATTGAGGTAGGCCTTTTGTTGAGCACATCAGTTTTTTCGCCGTTTCAGTACACATACTAAGCAGGGAGATAATCTCACACTTAAAAGGCTCCATTTTCCACATTACGTAGGAAGATTACATAGAATGCAACTTGGCAGGCTCCATTTTCTGTATTGCGAAGAAAGATTACACAGAATGCAACTTGGCAAAGAAAAAGAAGCTAGAACTATATATACCAGCTAAATAATAAAGTGTATTATAGTTCCTGTGATCATTTTTTTACAAGTAATAAATACTTGAGGATCATCAAGGGAAAAACAATGTTGTTGTGAAAAGCAATGAACAAAGGTAAGTTAATGTTGAAAACCCATCATGTAAAGTTGAACTGTATTTAAAACATTACTTCTCTCGTGGAAACAAAGATCATACATAATCCACCATAACAAGCAAAAATCTTCAGAGAGATAACAAAGATGTCGACT
>NW_025244810.1:0-2714 GCF_018294505.1 Triticum aestivum
AAGCTGGCTGCAGCTGAGGTGGCTTTTTTAAAAGTGGCTGGTTTAGGGGTTTTGGGAGTTATTTAGGTTGTTATTAGCTAGCTAATATAGAGAAGTGTCCTCTCTTATCTTCGTACTTGGTTTACCAACGCTACTGCTATGTTCATTTCACCCGCTGATATATAATAACTCTTCATGCTTGCATCATATATCATCATATATAATAACAAGTCCTGCTAATCATGCATCATCATACAACTTCTACTCGTTATTAATAACAAGTCATACGATCATCATATTTATAGTCATCGAACCCAACCCTACATAATTGTTCTTAGCACATCATCAGTATCAGGTAGACCTAAACACACTTAATTAAGATAAAATAGCATAAAATAATATAGACCCTGACTCTCCATTATGAAGAATGGAGATCATCCAGTCTCCAATTCTTGCGCTTCGCTTCCTTTTGCTTCCAAGAAGCTCCTTACGATTGTCCATACATTTTTTCCATTCTTTGATTGTCATGTCTCCACTTCATTTAGAAATCCGGTATGGACAGTTGAGATTCGTAGGACGGTCTGGTTGTATGTTCAAAACATCACGTCGACCGTGCGTATCCATCAAATGAGGAACACAATCATTCGGGATTATCTGTTGAAAAACATAGTAATAACTTTGTAGTTAGCAATGATGTACTAGTTTTAGAAGTATGCAAAAAGATGCACGGATGTCGTAATAGTAAAAAATCTTACCAGAGTATCTCCATGGTAGTTACCGTAGTTTAACACGTGCACTAGTGGCACGTATTGACCATAATGTTGAGAAGTTCGATTGTAGACATTGTAATTCTCAAGATCAGTACAAAATGCAATCAGATGATTTTTCTCCTTATAAGTTAATTCGGAGCCATCGGTGTAGTGGGTTTTGTCTATCATCTTCCGCACATTCTTTGAAGAATGAAAATAAGTTGTCAATGGAAATAAGCTGTCAACTATTTTGAAATAAACAATATAAATTACATAATAACTATATTAAGCTCACATGGGGGAAGAATTGGAGGTGTATCCACAAGGACCCAATGTCCATATTGTCTTGCTCGATTGTAGGATCACCAAGATCCATGGTGACAAGCATACCCTCATCAAAACCATACATCTTGCAAAGTGCTTCCCAATTTTTGCAACCAAAATGGGTTACACTCTCAGCATTGTACAGCTTTACTTTAAAATCCACACCATGATGGGTCCTTAGGAGAATTTTTTTGGTTTCCATACTTTCATAGTCTTCAAAACCCATCCTCTCCAAGACATAGCGTCTTGCATAGCATGGGATAAGCTAGTTGAATTGAAAAATATGAAAAATACATGTTAAAATAGTTGAAGTCGTGCTTAATTACGAAAAAAACTATTGTCGCCGTTGTGTACTGTATGAACATCGAAGGTCTCCTCGAGCTTAATGCTGAAGCGCCGATCTTCGTCGAGCTCAATGAACCTGTCGCACATACCTCGGTCATCGTGGCACCAGTCGCACTCCCCCGGGCGGTTTTCGTCGTCCGAGTACAACATTTCCGGCCTATGTTCATAATTCAAATATTAAACTTGTACAATTAAATATATGTACTAAAAAAACCTAAATTAGATCATTATTATTAATCACGGGATGACTATCGGTGATGCTACGTAGCTCCTCTTTCATTCCTGAGTGTATTATTACACCAAATTGTCTAGCACACGGGAATGAAGGAGAAGCTACCCCCACGACGGCGTGGATGATGGAAGGGGCTCCTAGATTTCTGCATAGAGTGCTCTTCAATTTTAGCATTCAAAGTAAGAGTACTTTTCCAATATGAGCATTCAATAAGCAAAACCAAATCGTAAAATAAAGTAGTATTCAAATTAGCATGCATTCAATTGTAACCAAAACTATATCATCTCTTGTGTCCGTACGTCATCGAATATTATCACTAATACTCCTTGAATAACATCATACATATAGCATCGCTAATACAGCTAGAACCGTAGCGCCCGACGGGTATCGTCGCGGGCAGTGGACACCCAAAGATAAGGAACTATCACAGGATCATAGCTCCAGTGAGATCCCTGAAGAACTTGCCAGGTATTGTCATACCTGCCCTCCAATGCAACCATGTAGCGACGGACGTGCTCGTCCTCCTCGCTGACACGGTGACACACCACCTCCGCGGTGTCCAAAAGCCTCGGCACCGTCACTGGCCCACGCGACCGCCACCAAACAAGGATCGGGTCAACAACGAGCTGCCTCCTCACCAACCTACGTCCTCCGGAAGGTAGCACCTCCCAATACCAGCCCGACAGAGCCCAGTCCCGAACATGGCCCTGATCAAGCAGGCCTCGACCGCCGAGTCGACGACGACGAGGATGCGGGATAGGCATCGTCGACGTCGATGCGGGAACTACTTCTATATATAGTTAAATAAAATAGTTTTATTAATTAAATCAACTAGTTCAACTACTAAGCACTTACTATAAATAAATAAAGTAGTACTTACTAAAAACAAACTACTTCTATATATAGTAAAATAAAGTAGTTTATTAAATCAACTAGCTAGTTCAACTATATATGAAGCACTTACTATAAATAAAATAAAGTAGTACTTACTAAAAATAAACTAGTTTAACTATAATTCTATTATTTTTCTAACTAATTATATTAAACACTTTCTCTTCTTATTTTTTCCTTTTTCCTCTATTCTA
>NW_025244811.1:0-2714 GCF_018294505.1 Triticum aestivum
CTACATTCACTTTAAATAGGGCACCGTCTAAATCCGTTGAGACGACACCGTATGAATTATGGTTTGGAAAGAAACCTAAGCTGTCGTTTCTAAAAGTTTGGGGATGCGATGCTTATGTCAAGAAACTTCAACCTGAAAAGCTCGAACCCAAGTCGGAAAAATGCGTCTTCATAGGATACCCTAAGGAAACTGTCGGGTATACCTTCTACTTAAGATCCGAGGGCAAAATCTTTGTTGCCAAGAACGGATGCTTTCTGGAAAAAGAGTTTCTCTCGAAAGAAGTAAGTGGGAGGAAAGTAGAACTCGATGAAGTACTACCTCTCGAACGGGAAAGTGGTGCAGCTCAGGAAAATGTTCCTGTGATGCCCACACCAACTGAAGAGGAAACCTATGATGATGATCAAGGTACTTCGGATCAAGTTGCTACTGAACTTGGTAGGTCCACAAGGACACGTTCCGCACCAGAGTGGTACGGCAACCCCGTCCTGGAAATCATGTTGTTAGACAACGGTGAACCTTCGAACTATGAAGAAGCGATGGCGGGCCCAGATTCCAACAAATGGCTTGAAGCCATGAAATCCGAGATAGAATCCATGTATGAAAACAAAGTATGAACTTTGACAGACTTGCCCGATGATCGGCGAGTGATAGAAAACAAATGGATCTTTAAGAAGAAGACAGACGCGGATGGTAATGTCACCATCTATAAAGCTCGACTTGTCGCTAAGGGTTATCGACAGGTTCAAGGGATTGACTACGACGAGACATTCTCTCCCGTAGCGAAGCTAAAGTCCGTCCGAATCATGTTAGCAATTGCCGCATACTATGATTATGAGATATGGCAGATGGACGTCAAAACAGCATTCCTTAACGGGCATCTTAAGGAAGAACTGTATATGATGCAGCCGGAAGGTTTTGTCGATCCTAAGAACGCTAACAAAGTATGCAAGCTCCAGCGATCCATTTATGGGCAGGTGCAAGCATCTCGGAGTTGGAATATTCGCTTTGATGAGATGATCAAAGCGTTTGGGTTTATGCAGACTTATGGAGAAGCCTGCATTTACAAGAAAGTGAGTGGGAGCTCTGTAGCATTTCTCATATTATATGTAAATGACATACTCTTGATGGGAAATAATATAGAATTTCTGGACATCATTAAGGCCTACTTGAATAAGTGTGTTTTTCAATGAAGGACCTTGGAGAAGCTGCTTACATATTAGGCATCAAGATCTATAGAGATAGATCGAGACGCCTCATAGGTCTTTCACAAAGCACATACCTTGATAAGATTTTGAAGAGGTTCAAAATGGATCAGTCCAAGAAGGGGTTCTTGCCTATGTTACAAGGTGTGAGATTGAGCTCGGCTCAGTCACCGACCACGGCAAAAGATAAAGAAGAGATGAGTGTCATCCCCTATGCTTCAGCCATAGGATCTATTATGTATGCCATGCTGTGTACCAGACCTGATGTAAACCTTGCCGTGAGTTTGGTAGCTAGATACCAAAGTAATCCCGGCAAGGAACACTGGACAGCAGTCAAGAATATCCTGAAGTACCTGAAAAGGACAAAGGACATGTTTCTCGTTTATGGAGGAGACGAAGAGCTTGTCGTAAAGGGTTACGTCGACGCTAGCTTCGACTCAGATCCGGATGACTCTAAGTCACAAACCGGATACGTGTATATGTTGAATGGTGGAGCAGTAAGCTGGTGCAGCTGCAAGCAGAGCGTCGTGGCGGGATCTACGTGTGAAGCGGAGTACATGGCAACCTCGGAGGCAACGCATGAAGCGATTTGGGTGAAGGAGTTCATCACCGACCTAGGAGTCATACCCAATGCGTCGGGGCCAATCAAACTCTTCTGTGACAACACTGGAGCTATTGCCCTTGCCAAGGAGCCCAGGTTTCACAAGAAGACCAGGCACATCAAGCGTCGTTTCAACTCCATCCGTGAAAATGTTCAAGATGGAGACATAGAAATTTGCAAAGTACATACGGATCTGAATGTCGCAGATCCGTTGACTAAACCTCTCTCGCGAGCTAAACATGATCAACACCAGAACTCTATGGGTGTTCGATTCATCACAATGTAACTCGATTGGGGACTCTAGTGCAAGTGGGAGACTGCTGGAAATATGCCCTAGAGGCAATAATAAAAGTATTATTATATTTCATTGTTCATGATAATTGTCTTTTATTCATGCTATAACTGTATTATCCGGAAATCGTAATACACGTGTGAATACATAGACCTCAATATGTCCCTAGTGAGCCTCTAGTTGACTAGCTCGTTGTGATCAACAGATAGTCATGATTTCCTAGCTATGGACATTGGATGTCGTTGATAACGGGATCACATCATTAGGAGAATGATGTGATGGACAAGACCCAATCCTAAGCATAGCACAAAGGTCGTTTAGTTCGTTTGCTAGAGCTTTGCCAATGTCAAGTATCTCTTCCTTAGACCATGAGATCGTGTAACTCCCGGATACCGTAGGAGTGCCTTGGGTGTATCAAACGTCACAACGTAACTGGGTGACTATAAAGGTGCATTACAGGTATCTCCGAAAGTAGCTGTTGGGTTGACACGGATCGAGACTGGGATTTGTCACTCCGTATGACGGAGAGGTATCTCTGGGCCCACTCGGTAATGCATCATCATAATGAGCTCAAGGTGACCAAAGTGTTGGCCACGAGATCATGCATTACGGTACGAGT
>NW_025244812.1:0-2714 GCF_018294505.1 Triticum aestivum
GTTGGTTCTTTCACTGGTTATGCTTTGGTTTGGTGGAGTGAATATTGTCGGTTACACCCTGATTATATACCTACTACTTGGGATGATTTGAAACTTGCCATGCGACATACTTTCGTCCCTGCTTATTATACTCGTGACATGATTAAGAAGTTGCAACACTTAAAACAAGGTAGTGAAACTGTAACAAAATATTATGATGATTTACAAACTACCTTGTTGCATTCCTCTTTAGAAGAAAGTGAAGATGATTTTATGGATAGATTTTGGGGAGGATTAAACCGTGATATTCAAGAGATACTAATTCATGAAGAGTGTTATCCTATGGACCATTTGTTTCATCTTGCTTGCAAAGCTGAACAGGAAATAAAACGATGTGTTGGCCACGAGGAGAACAAGCGCACGGTGCACATTCCAAGAGTTGATATGATTGTTCCTTCAACTACTAGGCATACTATGACAACCACAACCGTTGTTGTCAGGACTACATCACCTCCACCATGTGACACATCGCCCCCGAGAGTGGCTACATCATCTGAGTTGATCATAAGAGGTAATGACAAAGGTACTGATCTTCCATCTCTACATGAGAATGATAAATGCCTTGTCAATTTGAATGCACCATCTGATGAGCTACCCTCTACTTTGATCACACCACCTATTTTAGAGGACTACGTTGATAATTTGACTTTGCCATGTGATCAAACAACTGAAATACCAACAATTTTGAGTGCACCCATTGAATTAACTATTGATGCAAAAGAACCAATGTTTAATCATTTTGATATGACCTCTAATCTTGGTGATGATTCTGTGTTGAATGACTTATTGCATGTTTGCTAATTTAAGCATGTTGTAGCATGTAAATTTGATGCAAGTAAGGTTTATTCACCAATGTTGGGATGGTTTAATGATGAACATTGTCAATTTTTTGAAATGAATAAGAGCTTCACTTATATGTGCAAACTGAGTTGCAATATTTTCATGCCTTCTACTTCTTGTGCTAATTTTTTGGCTTTAGATTTTATGAACTATGCAAGTTACTCATCTATTCATGTGTCATATATGCAAAAATTAAGGGAAGTAAAAATGGATGACATATACATATACAACATGTACACCTTGTCTCTTTTGTTAGCCACATTTCAGATTAACCAACGCCGAGGACGGCTTTATTTTCAAGAAGGGGAGGATGATGAGGACATGACTACCTTGGATATGACCAAAAATATTGCATATATGCATATTTGTCAGGTGATTTCTAGTGCAAACTATTCAATAATCTAATTATGTTATCCAGAACAAAAATACTTCACACACTTTTGTGTTTTGTCTAATTGCCGGTGTATGGGACATTTGTACAATCCACATATGAAGATAAGGAAGAAAGAGATGTTTATTTGCTGTCCAAAAAGTTCTCTCACGTCACTTTTGGCCCAAGAGAAGATAGAGTCCAAGTCTCTCACGTTCTGGATTCAGATTCGGACTGCACAGACACACCTGACTCAAAACGGAAACAAGTTTTTCATACGGACTCCGAATTGGGTGATTCTTTTTCTGTTGGAAACTAGATTTCGTGCACTTTCCAACCCAATTGTAATCACCTTCAAATTCGTCCAGAGCGTTGAGTTGTGGACGAAACAATCTGATGCTGCAGCAGAATCCGAGTCAAAATACAAGTCCAAAGGTGTTACATCACCTCCACTTGGGCCCATTGGCCTTGTACGACCTAGATTTAGTTTTAGGCTGCCTTGGGACGTCCTCCCACCTCCTTGGCCTCCACCCCTTGCTCCTATATAAGTAGATCCATCTAGTAGCTTTTCCTTGGGATTTGTTTAGTTAAAAGTTAGCCATTGCAACTTCGTGTACTTCGTTTGTGTCCAACGACCAGACCAAGACCGCTTACGGATCCCCATCTTTATCAAAACTTCATATATACTTGCAATATTCAGATTGCTTTTATCATATTCTTGCTTGTTCTTCGATTGCTTGCAGGAATAGACCTTCGTGGTCAGGTTAACCGTGCTTCCGGCGTGGTCAATAACCTCAGGAGATTGGTTTAGCGATTGCTAAGGCGCAACATCCTGCACGTTTGTAGTCGGATCGTCAAAGTCGTCTCCACCAAATCGATAGTTATCATCTCATCGAAAGATCGGGACACCCCGCCTCTATCACTTCCACTTCTTGTGCTAATTTTTTGGATTTAGATTTTATGAACTATGCAAGTTACTCATCTATTCATGTGTCATATATGCAAAAATTAAGGGAAGTAAAAATGGATGACATATACATATACAACATATACACCTTGTCTCTTTTGTTAGCCACATTTCAGATTAAGCAACGCCGAGGACGGCTTTATTTTCAAGAAGGGGAGGATGATGAGGACATGACTACCTTGGATATGACCAAAAATATTGCATATATGCATATTTGTCAGGTGATTTCTAGTGCAAACTATTCAATAATCTATTTATGTTATCCAGAACAAAAATACTTCACACACTTTTGTGTTTTGTCTAATTGCAGGTGTATGGGACATTTGTACAATCCACATATGAAGATAAGGAAGAAAGAGATGTTTATTTGCTGTCCAAAAAGTTCTCTCACGTCACTTTTGGCCCAAGAGAAGATAGAGTCCAAGTCTCTCACGTTCTGGATTCAGATTCGGACTGCACAGACATACCTGACTCAAAACGCACACAAGTTTTTCATAC
>NW_025244813.1:0-2713 GCF_018294505.1 Triticum aestivum
GGTATGGTGCACGGTTGGGTAATGATGCACCGGGTATTAAGTCAATCTGATGCTTATTCCCTCGAATGGGAGGTAATCCCGGTGACACGTCTTGTGGAAAGACGTCAGCGAACTCCTGCAAAATGTTAGTGACAGCAGGAGGCAAAGAGGAAGGCACGTCCTCGAATGAAAATAATGCCTCTTTGCACACAAAAGCATAGCAAACAGATTTGCTGAAATCGAGCTCATCAATATCAGATTTAGTGGCAAGTAAACATGCACTTTTCAATTTAATTTCAGAAGCAACACTAGATGGTTTACTATTAGGCTTCATTTGTTGCTCAAATTGTTTTACCACAATCTGATTTCACTCTTATTTTTCTCCTATTTTGCTTTATTGGCTCTATTAATATCATCTTTCAAAATGGAATCAAGATTCATAGGAAGCAAAGTAATATTTTTATCCTTATGAACAAGAGTATACTGATTGTTTCTACCATGGTGTACAGAATTTTTATCCAATTGCCATGGTCGACCAAGTAATAAGGAACATGCTTGCATAGGTACCACATCACAATCAACATAATCAGCATATGTAGAGATACTAAAATGCACACAAACAGTACGTGTTACCTTAACCTTGCCGCTCTTGTTGAACCATTGGATGTAGTAAGAATATGGATGTGGTCTTGTGGTGAGAGATAGCTTCTCCACCATCTCTATGCTAGCCAAGTTGTTGCAGCTCCCTCCGTCTATGATGACGCGCACAGAACGTTCCTTCACAACTCCCTTTGTATGGAACAAATTGTGCCTCTGATTTTGCTCAGCTTGTGTGACCTGCACACTCAAAACACGTTGAGAAACTAAACATGGATACCTGTCAGCGTCTTCAGGAGCCATGTATTGCGTCTCATGATCAGAATCATCTCCACCATGTTCTTCACGTGTAATAAGAGCCAAAGTCTCCTCATCATAGTCACTAGCGGACTCATACCCACCATCCTCAGTAGCAATCATCACACACTGAGATTTGCATTCTCTCGCATAATGACCTCTTCCCTTACAACGACGACAAATAGTATCACTTGTGTGCCCTATTGATGCCATGGAAGAAGAAGAACTCTATGGAGGCCCGGCAGGTGCGCTCTTGGCAGATAATGGTGGTTGTTCCTGCTTTCTTGTATCACGGCTGGAGGTGGCACCTGATGGAGGTGCTGGTGCAGTTGAAGTAGAAGATGCACGCGGTGTCCATGATGAAGGTCGGCCTGCAGAAAAGTTAGTTCGCACCAATGCTTGTCGATCCTGCACTTCACATTCAGCTTTACAAGCAAGATGGAATAAACGAGTGATATTAGTATACTCCTTATACTCTAAAATGGTCTGAATCTCTCTATTTAATCCACCCATAAAACGTGCAAGCATAGCTTCATTCTCCTCAACAATACCACATCTAAATCGTGCTAGTTTGTAATTCCTGATAATATTCTTCTACAGAATTTTTCCCTTGTCTTAAGCGCTGCAATTTTTGAAGCAATTCACGTTGATAATATGGTGGAACCCAGCGAGTACGCATAGCCGTTTTCAAAGCAGCCCAAGTAGTTGGAATAGGATATAATCTACAATGTTCAGACCACCATACACATGCAAAACAAGTGAAAGCACAAACAGCAGCGGCAACCCATCTCTCCTCGGGATATTGTAAACATGTAAATCATTGTTCAGTTTCTAACTCCCAAGTAAGATATATATCAGGAACATATCTACAATCAAATGGTGAAATATTCAATTTCAGTTTAGGAAGATGGTCATGATCTCGTACCTGAGGGAGAGCCCTACCATTGTGATTATTTGCATGTGGACGACCTGGTGGTTGTGGTGCAGGTGGTTGCACGTAGTTCTGATTTTGATCAACCTCATCCTCGTAATCTCCCACATAATCATCCTCCTCCGCATCAACAGCAGGAGCCACAGAAGTATCAACAGCAGCACCAACAGTGATGAGGACATGACTACATTGGATATGACCAAAAATATTGCATATATGCATATTTGTCAGGTGATTTCTAGTGCAAACTACTCAATAATCTATTTATGTTATCCAGAACAAAACTACTTCACACACTTTTGTGTTTTGTCTAATTGCAGGTGTATTGGACATTTGTACAATCCACATATGAAGATAAGGAAGAAAGAGATGTTTATTTGCTGTCCAAAAAGTTCTCTCACGTCACTTTTGGCCCAAGAGAAGATAGAGTCCAAGTCTCTCACGTTCTGGATTCAGATTCGGACTGCACAGACATACCTGACTCAAAACGCACACAAGTTTTTCATACGGACTCCGAATTGGTTGATTCTTTATTTGTTGGAAACTAGATTTCGTGCACTTTCCAACCCAATTGGAATCACCTTCAAATTCGTCCGGAGCGTTGAGTTGTGGACGAAACAATCTGATGCTGCAGCAGAATCCGAGTCAAACTACAAGTCCAAAGGTGTTACATCACCTCCACTTGGGCCCATTGGCCTTGTACGACCTAGATTTAGTTTTAGGCTGCCTTGGGACGTCCTCCCACCTCCTTGGCCGCCACCCCTTGCTCCTATATAAGTAGATCCATCTAGTAGCTTTTCCTTGGGATTTGTTTAGTTAAAAGTTAGCCATTGCAACTTCGTGTACTTCGTTTGTGTCCAACGACCAGACCAAGACCGCTTACGGATCCCCACCTTTATCAATACTTCA
>NW_025244814.1:0-2713 GCF_018294505.1 Triticum aestivum
GTTTTGAACGTCATGGAGCATATGAGATGTTCCAGGAGTTGAAGTTAATATTTCAAGCAAATGCCCGGATTGAGAGATATGAAGTCTCCAATAAGTTCTATAGCTGCAAGATGGAAGAGAATAGTTCTGTCAGTGAGCATATACTCAGAATGTCTGGGTATAATAATCACTTGATTCAACTGGGAGTTCAACTTCCGGATGATTGCGTCATTGACAGAATTCTTCAATCACTGCCACCAAGCTACAAGAGCTTCGTGATGAACTATAACATGCAAGGGATGGATAAGACGATTCCCGAGCTCTTCGCAATGCTAAAGGCAGCGGAGGTAGAAATTAAAAAGGAGCATCAAGTGTTGATGGTCAGTAAAACCACTAGTTTCAAGAAAAAGGGCAAAGGGAAGAAGAAAGGGAACTTCAAGAAGAATAGCAAGCAAGTTGCTGTTCAGGAGAAGAAATCCAAGTCTGGACCTAAGCCTGAAACTGAGTGCTTCTACTGTAAGCAGACTGGCCACTGGAAGCGGAACTGCCCCAAGTATTTGGCGGATAAGAAGGATGGCAAGGTTAACAAAGGTATATGTGATATACATGTTATTGATGTGTACCTTACTAATACTCGCAGTAGCACCTGGGTATTTGATACTGATTCTGTTGCTAATATTTGCAACTCAAAACAGGGGCTACGGATTAAGCGAAGTTTAGCTAAGGACGAGGTGACGATGCGCGTGGGAAATGGTTCCAAAGTCGATGTGATCGCCGTCGGCACGCTACCTCTACATCTACCTTCGGGATTAGTTTTAGACCTAAATAATTGTTATTTGGTGCCAGCGTTGAGCATGAACATTATATCTGGATCTTGTTTAATGCCAGACGGTTATTCATTTAAATCAGAGAATAATGGTTGTTCTATTTATATGAATAATATCTTTTATGGTCATGCACCCTTGAAGAGTGGTCTATTTTTAGTGAATCTCGATAGTAGTGATACACATATTCATAATATTGAAGCCAAAAGATGCAGAGTTAATAATGACAGTGCAACTTATTTGTGGCACTGCCGTTTGGGTCATATCGGTGTAAAGCGCATGAAGAAACTCCATACTGATGGAATTTTGGAATCACTTGATTTTGAATCACTTGGTACTTGCGAACCGTGCCTTATGGGCAAGATGACCAAAACACCGTTCTCTGGAACTATGGAGAGAGCAACAGATTTGTTGGAAATCATACATACAGATGTATGTGGTCCGATGAATATTGAAGCTCGTGGTGGATATCGTTATTTTCTCACCTTCACAGATGATTTGAGCAGATATGGGTATATCTTCTTAATGAAACATAAGTCTGAAACATTTGAAAAGTTCAAAGAATTTTAGAGTGAAGTTGAAAATCATCGTAACAAGAAAATAAATTTCCTACGATCTGATCGTGGAGGAGAATATTTGAGTTACGAGTTTGGTCTACATTTGAAACAATGCGGAATAGTTTCGCAACTCACGCCACCCGGAACACCACAGCGTAATGGTGTGTCTGAACATCGTAATCACACTTTACTAGATATGGTGCGATCTATGATGTCTCTTACTGATTTACCGCTATCGTTTTGGGGTTATGCTTTAGAGACGGCTGCATTCACTCTAAATAGGACACCATCGAAATCCGTTGAGACGACGCCTTTTGAACTATGGTTTGGCAAGAAACCAAAGTTGTCGTATCTTAAAGTTTGGGGTTGCGATGCTTATGTGAAGAAACTTCAACCTGATAAGCTCGAGCCTAAATCGGAGAAATGTGTCTTCATAGGATACCCAAAGGAGACCGTTGGGTACACCTTCTATCACAGATCCGAAGGCAAGATATTTGTTGCTAGAAATGGATCCTTTCTGGAGAAGGAGTTTCTCTCGAAAGATGTGAGTGGGAGGAAAGTAGAACTTGATGAGGTAACTGTACCTGCTCCCTTATTGGAAAGTAGATCATCACAGAGATCAGTTTCTGCGATACCTACACCAAGTAGTGAGGAAGTTAATGATAATGATCATGAAACTTCAGATCAAGTTATTACTGAACTTCGTAGGTCAACTAGATCAAGATCCGCACCAGAGTGGTACGGTAATCCTGTTCTGGAGGTCATGTTACTAGACCATGGTGAACCTACGAACTATGAAGAAGCGATGGTGAGCCCAGATTCCGAAAAATGGCTTGAAGCCATGAAATCCGAGATGGGATCCATGTATGAGAACAAAGTATGGACTTTGGTTGACTTGCCCGATGGTCGGCAAGCCATTGAAAATAAATGGATCTTCAAGAAGAAGACTAACGCTGATGGTAATGTTACTATCTATAAAGCTCGACTTGTTGCGAAAGGTTTTCGACAAGTTCAAGGAATTGACTACGATGAGACCTTCTCACCCGTAGCGATGCTTAAGTCTGTCCGAATCATGTTAGCAATTGCCGCATTTTATGATTATGAAATTTGGCAAATGGATGTCAAAACTGCGTTCCTGAATGGATTTCTGGAAGAAGAGTTGTATATGATACAACCGGAAGGTTTTGTCGATCCAAAGGGAGCTAACAAAGTGTGCAAGCTCCAGCGATCCATTTATGGTCTGGTGCAAGCCTCTCGGAGTTGGAATAAACGCTTTGATAGTGTGATCAAAGCATTTGGTTTTATACAGACTTTTGGAGAAGCCTGTATTTACAAGAAAGTGAGTGGGAGCTC
>NW_025244815.1:0-2713 GCF_018294505.1 Triticum aestivum
GGGTCATTAGGCACATAAACGCGGTCCTCAAACCATAAGGTATCGTGCTCATCCTCACGAAATCCCTTAGCTTTTCCCTTGCTCATCTTCACCTTTATCTCGGCAATCTCCTTGTTAGTCTTCTGGGCTTCTCTAATCTTATCCATCAAAGTAGATTGAATCTCCAATGCTGCTACATAGCCTCTCAGAACTATCTCCAAACATAGTTCACGAAGATCCTCGGCTAACTCCTTTGGTAACCCTCCGGTCATGAGTGTGTTGACATGGCTCTTGCGGCTCAACGTGTTGGCTACTATGTTAGCCCTTCCGGGGTGATAATGCAATCTCATATCATAATCCTTGATGAGCTCCAACTATCTCCTTTGCCTGAGATTCAACTCCTTCTGTGTGAAGATGTACTTCAAACTCTTGTGATCCATGTACACCTCACAATGATTTCCGATGAGAAAATGTCTCCATGTCTTCAATGCATGCACTACGGCTGCTAACTCCAAATCATGCGTAGCATAATTCAACTCATGAGGTTTAAGCTGTCGTGAGGCATACGAAACAACTCTTCCTTCCTGCATAAGCACTGCTCCAAGTCCTCGACGAGAAGCGTCGCAATATATTTTCATAATCCTTACGCTGATTGGGCAGAATCAATACTGATGATGTAACCAAACGTTTCTTCAACTCCTGGAAACTGGCCTCACATTCCTCAGTCCATTTAAACTTGGTGTCCTTCTTTAACAACTCTGTCATGGGCTTTGCAATCTTTGAGAAATTCTCAATGAACCTCCGGTAGTATCCTGCGAGTCCCAGAAAACTCTGGATCTCTCCAACTGTTGTTGGGGCTTCCCAATAAGTCACGGTGACAACTTTGGTGGGGTCTACTGCAATCCCTTCTCCGGATATAACATGTCCGAGAAATCCAACTTCCTTCAACCAAAACTCACATTTGCTAAACTTGGCATATAACTGATGTTCCCTGAGCTTCTCCAGTACCAAACGCAAATGCTCCTTATGCTCCTCTTCATTCTTCGAGTAGACCAAAATATCATCAATGAACACCACGGTGAACTTATCCAGAAACTCCATAAACACCTTGTTCATCATGTTCATGAAATAGGCAGGTGTGTTAGTCAGACCAAATGACATAAAGATATACTCGTACAGCCCGTACTTGGTGGTAGAAGCCGTCTTGGGTATATCCTGCTCTCGAATCTTCAACTGGTGGTATCCTGATCGCAGATCGATCTTGGAAAATACCTTAGCTCCTTGCAACCGGTCAAACAAGTCATTGATCATCGGCAGTGGGTACTTGTTCTTGATTGTCACCTCATTCAATCCTCGATAATCAACAACCATCCTCAAAGATCCATCCTTCTTCTCCACTAGAAGCACTAGCAATCCCCAAGGTGAAGAACTTGGGCGAATATAGCCTTTATCCATTAACTCCTTAATCTGCTTCTTAATTTCCTCCAAATCCTTTGCGAGCATCCTGTACGGTCTCTTAGATATCGGCCCTATGCCTGGCAAAAGCTCAATCAACAAAAAACTCAATGTCTCTATCCGATGGCATGCCTGGCAACTCCTCTGGAAATACGTCAGGAAAATCCTTCACCACTGGTACTTCCTCCTGTACAACTCCTGATAAGGAATTTACTTGAGTCCTCTTTGGCACATGCCGGGATACATACTTGATCCTTCTTCCTCCTGGCCTGGTAAGCAAAATCGACTTACTGGCGCATTCAATGTTCCCTCCATACTTCGATAACCAATCCATGCCTAATATCACATCCAATCCTTGCGATTCTAGTATTATTAGGTCTGAGGGAAACACGTAGTTACCAATCTTTAATGGTAACCGATCACACCATAGACTAGCCATATACTCTGCTCCTGGTGAGGTTACTAACATGGGTGACCTAAGGGCTTGGGTTGGCAGGTTATACTTATCCACAAATCCCCTTGATATGTATGAATGCGATGCACCAGTATCAAAAAGAACGATTGCAGTAAATGACTTAACCAAAAACCTACCTATTACTGCATCCTCCACGCTAACGTGGTTCACCTGTCCTTCGTTGAAAGGAGGTGTGGCCGTTGGGTGGCCGGAGCTATGTCGGTGATGAGCTCAGGCGGCGGCGTGTGCGGTCAAGCTCGCTACGTTTGCTGCAGAGGACGGTAGCGAGAACAGAGAGGATGGGAAGGGGCAGAAGCTCACGACGATCACGATGAGCTAGACGGCGCAGTCGGGGACGAGCTGTAGTAGCGGTGACGGCGAAGGGGATCTCCGGCGAAGGCGGAGTCGGGCGAGGTTGGTGCAGTGGCTCCGGGGCGAGCGAGTGCTCGGGGCTCAGTCTGCTCGATGGAGAGGAGGGTGGCGGAGCTGCTGGAAACGGCGGGGCGGCGTGGAGACGATGGTGGCCACGTCTACGACGGCGAGGCGGTTGCGGCTACGTCGGCCATGGCGGAAGGGAGCGAGGGAGAGGCGTTGGGGTCGAATGGAGGTGTCCAGGCGGTCGAGGAGGCGACGTGGAGGTCGACCAGGTGTCCAGGGGGCCGAGCGGCAAGCAGGTGGCGTCGTGGCGAGCTCGCGCACGCCGACGTCACCTCCATGCCTGCCTGGCGGGGACGAAGCAGCTGGCTGGCATCGGCTAGCACAGTGCTGGGCCGCCAGGTGGGCCGGGTGGTGGGTTTGCCAGGAAAGTGAGCTTTTCCTTTTATT
>NW_025244816.1:0-2713 GCF_018294505.1 Triticum aestivum
CGCAAAACTGATTCCGAACGACAGTTACAGACTAGTTCTTCTGTAGTTGCATTCGATTTTTTCCATTCTACTTCACTAAACATCTCCATATGAGATCCAATTAGTTGCAGGGAAATGCAAGAGACCTTTGTTATGATGATGCACTAGGTCCACAGCTGGGACTTTGTGTATGTTCTAGAAATGCGTTTGTCGAGTGCTCATTAAGAAAGTTTCTATACAAGTTTCTGAATGAACTCCTAAAGAAAAGTTCTCCAAAAGTTCCCTATGAAAGAATCTTTTGAAGCATCTGGTCGTCACAAACGTTTTGACTACATGTGGAGCCAAAACGGACTATGTATGAGTCAGATATCCATGTTTCACTTAACACTGCGCAAAACTGATTCCGAACGACAGTTACAGACTAGTTCTTGTGTAGTTGCATTCGATTTTTTCCATTCTACTTCACTAAACATCTCCATATGAGATCGAATTACTTGCGGGGAAATGCAACAGACCTTTGTTATGATGATGCACTAGGTCCACAGCTGGGACTTTGTGTATGTTCTCGAAATGCGTTTGTCGAGTGCTCATTAAGAAAGTTTCTATACAAGTTTCTGAACGAACTCCTTAAGAAAAGTTCTCCAAAAGTTCCCTATGAAAGAAAATCCTTTGAAACATCTGGTCATCACAAATGTTTTGACTACATGTGGAGCCAAAACGGACTCCGAATGAGTCAGATATCCATGTTTCAGTTAACACTGCGCAAAACTGATTCCAAACGACAGTTACAGACTAGTTCTTGTGTAGTTGCATTCCATTTTTTCCATTCTACTTCACTAAACATATCCATATGAGATCCAATTACTTGCAGGAAATGCAAGAGACCTTTGTTATGATGATGCACAAGGTCCACAGCTGGGACTTTGTGTATGTTCTCGAAATTCGTTTGTCGAGTGCTCATTAAGCAAGTTTCTATACAAGTTTCTGAACGAACTCCTTAAGAAAAGTTCTCCAAAAGTTCCCTATGAAAGAATCCTTTGAAGCATCTGGTCATCACAAACATTTTGACTACATGTGGAGCCAAAACGGACTCCGTATGAGTCAGATATCCATGTTTCAGTTAACACTGCGCAAAACTGATTCCGAACGACGGTTACAGACTAGTTCTTCTGTAGTTGCATTCGATTTTTTCCATTCTACTTCACTAAACATCTCCATATGAGATCCAATTAGTTGCAGGGAAATGCAAGAGACCTTTGTTATGATGATGCACTAGGTCCACAGCTGGGACTTTGTGTATGTTCTCGAAATTCGTTTGTCGAGTGCTCATTAAGCAAGTTTCTATACAAGTTTCTGAACGAACTCCTTAAGAAAAGTTCTCCAAAAGTTCCCTATGAAAGAATCCTTTAAAACATCTGGTCATCACAAACGTTTTGACTACATGTGGAGCCAAAACGGACTCCGTATGAGTCAGATATCCATGTTTCAGTTAACACTGCGCAAAACTGATTCCGAACGACAGTTACAGACTAGTTCTTGTGTAGTTGCATTCCATTTTTTCCATTCTACTTCACTAAACATATCCATATGAGATCCAATTACTTGCAGGAAATGCAAGAGACCTTTGTTATGATGATGCACAAGGTCCACAGCTGGGACTTTGTGTATGTTCTCGAAATTCGTTTGTCGAGTGCTCATTAAGCAAGTTTCTATACAAGTTTCTGAACGAACTCCTTATGAAAAGTTCTCCAAAAGTTCCCTATGAAAGAATCCTTTGAAGCATCTGGTCATCACAAGCATTTTGACTACATGTGAAGCCAAAACGGACTCCGTATGAGTCAGATATCCATGTTTCAGTTAACACTGCGCAAAACTGATTCCGAACGACGGTTACAGAGTAGTTCTTGTGTAGTTGCATTCGATTTTTTCCACTCCACTTCACTAAATATCTCCGTATGAGATCCAATTACTTGCAGGGAAATGCAAGAGACCTTTGTTATGATGATGCACTAGGTCCACAGCTGGGACTTTGTGTATGTTCTCAAAATGCGTTTGTCGAGTGCTCATTAAGAAAGTTTCTATACAAGTTTCTGAACGATCTCCTTAAGAAAAGTTCTCCAAAAGTTCCCTATGAAAGAAAATCCTTTGAAACATCTGGTCATCACAAACGTTTTGACTACATGTGGAGCCAAATCGGACTCCGTATGAGTCAGATATCCATGTTTCAGTTAACACTGCGCAAAACTGATTCCGAACGACAGTTACAGACTAGTTCTTGTGTAGTTGCATTCCATTTTTTCCATTCTACTTCACTAAACATATCCATATGAGATCCAATTACTTGCAGGAAATGCAAGAGACCTTTGTTATGATGATGCACAAGGTCCACAGCTGGGACTTTGTGTATGTTCTCGAAATTCGTTTGTCGAGTGCTCATTAAGCAAGTTTCTATACAAGTTTCTGAACGAACTCCTTAAGAAAAGTTCTCCAAAAGTTCCCTATGAAGGAATCCTTTGAAGCATCTGGTCATCACAAACATTTTGACTACATGTGGAGCCAAAACGGACTCCGTATGAGTCAGATATCCATGTTTCAGTTAACACTGCGCAAAACTAATTCCGAACGACGGTTACAGACTAGTTCTTCTGTAGTTGCATTCGATTTTTTCCATTCTACTTCACTAAACATCTCCATATGAGATCCAATTAGTTGCAGGGAAATGCAAGAGACCTTT
>NW_025244817.1:0-2713 GCF_018294505.1 Triticum aestivum
AGGTCTCCAGATCCTATTGTTTACAGGTCCATGAACAACTGCGAAACGGGCCTACAGAACTCAGAATGCCCGCTCAACATCCTTTCTAGTTGCTTCTTGTCTTTGGACGAAGTGAGCCTTTTTCTGGCAAACTGGGTTTGAGATGGTGCTGACAAAGGTAGCCCATGGAGGATAGATGCCGTCAACCAGATAGTATCTCATGTTGTACTCATGTACATTGATAGTATAGTGGCAAGGAGGAGCTTTTTCTTCAGTCAGCCTCGCAAACAACGTCGATCGTTGCAGCACGTTGATGTCATTGTGAGACCCGGGCATGCCACAGAAAGTGTACCAAATCCAAAATTCCTGGGATGCAACAGCTTCAAGAATGATGATGGATTTCTTAATATATATGACCCTGATATTGCCCTTGTAAAGCCTTCGGGCAGTTTTCCATTCTCAATGCATGCAGTCAAGAGATCCAAGCAAACCTGGCAACCCTCTTGCTTCTGAGATTGCCAGGAGCCTCTCCGTTTCTGCCACAGTTGGTTCTCTCAGGTACTGAGGTCCGAACACCTCGACCACGACAATTGGAAACCTAACCATGGCATATCCGCATGTGCTCTCTAACATCCATAGGTACTCGTCCCACGAATGAGCGGCCTTGCCATATGCAAGCATCCGGAGTGCGGCCGTGCGCTTGTGGTAATCAGAGAAGCCAAGCGTTTGCACGACGTCTTTCTCCGGGATGAAGTAGTCATCATAGGACCGGACGCCATGGTACAAACGGTCGAAGACAGTCTTGCACATCCGAAAACGCCGACAAAAATGGTTAGTGAATAGTGCATCAGGGGCAAAGTAGTTGGACATCAGTGTCAAATGCCCACGCGCCTTGTTGCGGTTGAGCACTCGATGATCCTTTATCGAGCCCTTGAAATTGAGAACATGCTCCTCCGCACGCTCCGCGTCTTCAAGGACCTCCTGCATCATCGCCGTCTCATCGGAGTACTCCTCCTCGTCCGACGAGCCTTCGGACAACTCAACATACTGCTCATATATGTACTCCAAATCGGAATCCATTGGTAAAAAGAATAAGGGACAACTGTTTTCAGCTCCGGCGATCATCGAACAGTTGCCGGGCACGGTAGAGGATGGTACCTGGCGGAGCGGTTAGGACAGAGGGTTGAAGGGAGACGGAGGAGAAGCAGCGGGGATCCCTGCTGGAGCGTTGGAGGTGACAGAGACGCAGATTTCGGGCGGGGGTGTGCCGTGGTGGCCTGGGTGGTGGAGCGGCGGCGATAGCAAGAGAGAAAGAATGAAGGAGAGAAAATGGGGAGGATGGAGTTGCGACGTCGGGGAAGGGTTTTGGGTGGGCCTGGGGTGTCAGATTTGAACGTTTCGCATGTCCGGACTCCCACAAAGCTCCCCCACTTTTGTCTCCGTTTTGCGGGAGATTGCGTCCGGACCGCCCCGCGGACCGATACATGACCGCGTTGGATGGCTTCGGCGGTCTAGACAGAGTAGTTCGGACGGTTGCGGGATGTTTACGGGTCCGCTTTGGAGATGCCCTTAGTCTCTAGAGGATATAATTTTGTAGATGAAAACTTGTATGTTAGGGTCACCATTGCAAAATTTTAGGGTCAGTGTCTAAAGGATGTGATCTTGAAGATGAAATTTTGCATGTTAGGCCTGGTGTTTATAGGATGTTAGAGTTAGTGTTACTAGATAGTACGTATATATGTAAGAAATGGATTTGTTGTGGTATTTTAGAAATATTTCTCACATATCAGCGACGGATATGGAGTTTTGTGGTTTTCTCCAAGTTGTGAGTCATCCCACCAATGCATCACGGGCCAATGTTCTTTCCCAATGAGTACTACCCACAAAGAACCTATATGAGCTACATGTTTGATAGGGTTTCGGGTTTGATACGATCTGTAACAGACAAAACCAAGACAAGACGCAAAAAGAGGCAACGTTCAATAACTTGGACCTCCCTTTGAGAACAAAACTCAGAGTGAAGGTGCACATTTCTTGATCAATTTGATTGGAGAAGTTTACAAAATGAATACTATACATGACATGCTGCCTTGCTGCGTCGAAGGGAAAATCAATATGACAACAATATAGTACATAACAGCCAATATCATTATTCTAGCCCACTATATATCAGGACCTTACAGGCTGTGCGATTTTTGCAAAGACTTCCGTCTTTGCGAAGGATGCCCGGGTTCATAAATCAGCTGCTCCAGGGTTGCTCCTGTAGCTAAGGAAGGCAAGACAGCTCCACAGTCGCTTCCCTTCCCTAGCTGCGGCGGCAAGAGTTGCACCAGTCGGGAGCGCACAGACGCCATTAATTTACGGGGAGGATCATGAATCTTGTGCGAAGGGTAGCTCTTGGAGCTGGTAAGCATCTGGTTGCCGTAAATCTCGCCATTGGGAGAATGATTCTCCGGCAAAGGATCTGAAAGTGCAGCATCGTGCGCTAATATGATCAATAGCAAGAAGATGTGCGTAACGCATGTATGCAAGTAGATAAGTAGCCGAGTCCTGAGTTTACACCTTGAAGAGCCGGTGGAGGCTCCTGAAGAAGGGCGGGAGTGTCCCCGGCTTTAGCGGCTGGAGGATCACCGGTGGGATCAGGAATCTGCTGCGGAGGGTCGCTCCTGGAACTGCTAAGAGAAGAGGGGAGATAGCTCCACAGTCGCTTCATGAGTGACTCCAGCTTGGATGC
>NW_025244818.1:0-2712 GCF_018294505.1 Triticum aestivum
AGGAAATTGTTTTGCCTAGCTAAAAGACATTAAAGATAAGAGCGTGTGGAAGGTAGTAACCCACGTTATGCTTTTGTTTCCTTTGTGTGTCAATGATGATGTTGCTCTTGCTGTCAAAAAAGAAAAGAAAAAAGAAGAGGATGTTGCTCTTCATAACCATTTTTATTTTATTTTATTTTCTTAATGAAGTGCCAAGGATTGCCTTTACCATGTTAAGTTTACAAGTCTGAGTTGTTGCGCTGAAACAGTAAGTTTGCTGCTATGTTTTATTTCGTCACGGTTTCTACACAATTTAGCATAGGTAAGTGCTTTTTTTGTGCCGGGATACGACAATGTTTTGTCAGGTGGTAAGTTTTCAGATTTTTTGAAGTTATACAAACTGCTTTGTTTGTGAAACTGCCTCCCGGGTCGCACACTCGGGTGACTCCGGAGGCCCCCTCGAACCTAGCCAGCAACACATCCTTCCCAGATCTGCACTCGCCGCCATCGTTGTCTGCGGCAGCGGCGGCGGCGCTGCTCTTTCCACCGAAGGTGGGTGTGTGTGTGTGTGTGGTGGCTCCAGCCTACCTTCTCTGCGAGCGCAGAGGACAGCGGCATCAAGTGGAGCTGTTTGGCGGAGGCGGAGGCGCTCGCCGCTGTGGGGTTTCAAGGAAATATACCCTAGAGGCAATAATAAAAATTGTTATTTTATATTTCCTTATATCATGATAAATGTTTATTATTCATGCAATAATTGTATTAACCGAAAACTTGATACATGTGTGAATACATAGACAAAACACTGTGTCCCTAGTATGCCTCTACTTGACTAGCTCGTTGATCAAAGATGGTTAAGTTTCCTAGCCATGGACATGTGTTGTCATTTGATGAACGGGATCACATCATTAGGAGAATGATGTGATGGACAAGACCAATCCGTTAGCTTAGCATAATGATCGTTTAGTTTTATTGCTACTGCTTTCTTCATGTCAAATATATATTCCTCCGACTATGAGATTATGCAACTTCCGGACACCGGAGAAATGCCTTATGTGCTATCAAACGTCACAACGTAATTGGATGATTATAAAGATGCTCTACAGGTATCTTCGAAGGTGTTTGTTGGGTTGGCATAGATCAAGATTAGGATTTGTCACTCTGAGTATCGGAGAGGTATCTCTGGGCCCTCTCGGTAATGCACATCATATGAAGCCTTGCAAGCAATGTGGCTACAGAGTTAATTACGGGATGATGCACCACAGAACGAGTAAAGAGACTTGCCGGTAACGAGATTGAACTAGGTATGGAGATACCTACGACCGAATCTCGGGAAAGTAACATACCGATGACAAAGGGAATAACATATGTTGACATTGCGGTTTGACCGATAAAGATATTCGTAGAATATGCGGGAACCAATATGAGCATCCAGGTTCCGCTATTGGTTATTGACCGGAGAGGTGTCTCGGTCATGTCTACATAGTTCTCGAATCCGTAGGATCTGCACGTTTAACGTTCGATGACGACATGTAAAATATGAGTTATGTGTTTTGGTGACCGAAGGTTGTTTGGAGTTCCGGATGAGATCACGGACATGACGAGGAGTCTCGAAATGGTCGAGAGGTAAAGATTGATATATTGGAAGGTTACATTCGGATACCGGAATGGTTTCAGAAAGGTTCGGGTATTTTTTGGAGTACCGGGAGGTTACGGGAACCCCCCCCCCCCGGGGAATTGTTGGGCCTACATGGGCCATAAGAGAGAGGGGAGGCAGCCCACAAGGGGTGGCTGCTTCCCCCTTCCATGAGGAGTACGGATTGGACTAGGGGAGGGGTGCGCCCCCTTTCCTTCTCCTCTTCCCTCTCCCTTCCCCTTTTCCCCCTTCGTGTGAAGGGAAAAAGAGGGGGGGGGATCCTACTAGGAGTGGAGTCCTAGTAGGACTCCCCCCTCCTTGGCGCGCGCCTTGTGGCCGGCCTCCTCCCCTCCTCCTTTATATACGGGGGCAGGGGGCACCCCAAAACACATCAATTGTTTAGCTGTGTGCGGTGCCCCCCTCCACCGTTTACTCCTCCGGTCATATTTGTTGTAGTGCTTAGGCGAAGCCCTGCGTGGATCACTTCACCAACACCGTCACCACGCCGTCGTGCTGACGGAACTCATCGACTCCTTTGTGCCTCTACTAGATCAAGAGTTCGAGGGACGTCATCGAGCTGAACGTGTGCAGAACTCAGAGGTGTCGTACGTTCGGTACTTGATCGGTTGATTTGAGAAGACGTTCGACTACATCAACCGCGTTAAGTTAATGCTTCCGCTTGCGGTCTACGAGGGTATGTGGACACACTCTCCCCCTCTCATTGCTATGCATCTCCTAGATAGATCTTGCGTGAGCATAGGAATTTTTTTGAAATTGCATGCTACATTTCCCAATAGTGGCATCCGAGCCAGGTCTATGCGTAGATGATATGCACGAGTAGAACACAAAGAGTTGTGGGCGGTGATCGTCATACTGCTTACCACCAATGTATTATTTTGACTTGGCGGTGTTGTTGGATGAAGCGGTCCGGACCAACCTTACATTACCGCATTCATGAGACCGGTTCCATCGACAGACATGCAGCTAGTTTTGCATAAAGGTGGCTGGCGGGTGTCTGTTTCTCCAACTTTAGTTGAATCCAATTTGACTGCGGTTGGTCCTTGTGAAGGTTAAAACCGCAAACTTGATAAATCACCGTT
>NW_025244819.1:0-2712 GCF_018294505.1 Triticum aestivum
ATGCGTCAAGTACAAGAGCTTCTCGACAAAGGTTATATACGCGAATCCCTTAGTCCTTGTGCTGTTCCTATTATTCTAGTGCCGAAAAAGGATGGTACATCACGTATGTGTGTTGATTGTAGAGGCATTAATAATATTACTATTCGTTATCGTCATCCTATTCCTAGGCTAGATGATATGCTTGATGAATTGAGTGGCTCTACAATATTCTCCAAAGTTGATTTGCGTAGTGGATACCATCAAATTCGTATGAAATTGGGAGATGAATGGAAAACAGCATTCAAAACTAAGTTTGGATTATATGAGTGGTTAGTCATGCCTTTTGGGTTAACTAATGCACCTAGTACTTTCATGAGATTAATGAACGAAGTTTTACGTGCTTTCATTGGATGATTTGTGGTAGTTTACTTTGATGACATATTGATTTATAGCAGATCTTTGGAAGAACATTTGGAAGATTTACGTGCTGTTTTTATTGCTCTACGTGATGCACGTTTGTTTGGTAACCTTGGGAAGTGCACCTTTTGCACCGACCGAGTATCTTTTCTTGGCTATGTTGTTACTCCACAGGGAATTGAAGTTGATAAAGCCAAGATTGAAGCTATTGAGAGTTGGCCGCAATCCAAAAACGGTCACACAAGTGAGGAGTTTTCTTGGCCTAGCTGGATTCTATAGGCGTTTTGTGAGAGATTTTAGCACCATTGCTGCACCTCTCAATGAGCTTACAAAGAAAGATGTGCCTTTTCTTTGGGGTACCGCACAGGAAGAAGCCTTCTCGGTATTGAAAGATAAGTTGACACATGCTCCTTTACTCCAACTTCCTGATTTTAATAAGACTTTTGAGCTTGAATGTGATGCTACTGGAATTGGATTAGGCGGTGTGTTATTACAAGATGGCAAACCTCTTGCATACTTTTCTGAAAAATTGAGTGGGCCTAGTCTGAATTATTCTACTTATGATAAAGAATTATATGCTCTTGTTCGGACTTTAGAAACATGGCAACATTATTTATGGCCCAAAGAATTTGTTATACATTCTGATCATGAATCTTTGAAACATATTAAAAGTCAAGCTAAACTGAATCGTAGACATGCTAAATGGGTTGAATTCATTGAGACTTTTCCTTATGTCATTAAACACAAGAAGGGAAAAGAAAATGTTATTGCTGATGCATTGTCTCACCGCTATACTATGCTTTCACAACTTGTGATAGAGGCAAAGCTGTCCCGTCTTTCGATGAGATGATGGATATCGCTTTGGTGGCAGTCGACTTTGACGATCCGACTATGAACGTGCGAGGACGTCGCGCCTTAGCAATCGCTAAGCCAACTCCGACAGGTTATTAACCACGCCGGAGCACGATCAACCTGACCACGAGGGTCTGTTTCCTGCGAGCAAACGAAGAACAAGCAAGAAACTGAGATTGCAATCTGGATATTGCGAATATAGATGAAAGCTTTATTGATCAAGGTGGGGTTCTGTGACGCCTTTGTCTGGTCGTTGAACACAAACGAAGTACGCGAAGTTGCAGCTATGCCGAACTTTTAATCTAAACAAAACCCAAAGTCTAAACGATGCCCTAAGGGCTGTATATATGGAGGAAGAGGGGGGAATTTCGTGGCCCTTGGTGGAGGGGTCCGAAATCAACCCTATCTCTTGTTTCCCCACACATACGGACTCTAAAAATAGCCTATACTTATGTATTTCGAAATTACATGGGCCTGGCCCAATAATAAGGTGACGCAGCACCTAAAATAGCCTCGGGACGAAATTTATGAAGGGGCATCTTGTATATTTCGTCCAAGGCTTCATGCACCCATTATGGTGGCTTCAAAGTCCTGAAATCATCACTTGTAACTCCGTTCTTGTTCCCCTTGCGCATGCCATCATCTCCATGCTTGTTCTTGCTCCAATGTTCATCCTTCTCCAAGCTAGGCCCTTCATTTGTAAGCAAAACAAATGTATCCAATTTAGGCAGCATCATATTCTCATGAACATTAGAATCATTACCAAGAAACGAAAGTACCTGGTAATTTAGTTGGCGTACACGAGCTCTAGTAATTGGTCCAGTATGTATAGCAGCAGGGGCTGTGGGTGTAACAATTGTATTGATGTCCTCATCATCCTCCCCTTCTTGAAATGAAGTCGTCCTCGACGGAAGGTCATCTTCCTCCCCCAGTTAAGGCTTCAAATTTGCAATGTTAAAAGTGGGACTAACCCCAAAATCTGCAGGCAGCTCAAGTTTATATGCATTATCATTTATTTTCTCTAACACCTTAAAGGGACCATCAGCACGTGGCATTAACTTTGATTTGCGCAAATCAGGAAATCTATCCTTATGCAAATGTAACCAAACAAGATCTCCAGGTGCAAACACAACATGTTTTCTACCCTTATCTCCAGCAAGTTTATATTTAGCATTCATACGCTCAATGTTTTCCTTAGTTAACTCATGCATTTTTAAAATCAATTCAGCACGTTGTTTAGCATCAAAATTAACCTTCTCCGAAGATGGAAGAGGCAACAAATCAATAGGTGCACGAGGTAGGAAACCATACACAACTTCAAAAGGGCACATCTTAGTAGTAGAATGCAATGAATGATTATAAGCAAATTCAATATGAGGCAAGCATTCCTCCCACATTTTCTTATTATTCTTCAAAACAGCCCTAAGCATAGTAGACAACGTTCTATTGACTACTTCAGTTTGT
>NW_025244820.1:0-2712 GCF_018294505.1 Triticum aestivum
GGGGTGCTTTGCAGGTGTCGCTGCAGATCAGTTGGGCGAGGCGTGGTCGCGGTGGCGAGAAGCAGCGGCGGTGGGGGGAGGGTGTGGCGGCAAGGCGCCGTGTGACAGTGCGTGCTGGCCGCCGTGGTGTAGTCAGTCGGATCCGGCGAGGTCGACGGTTTGATGGGAGGAAGAAGAAAGAGAGGTCCAGTGCGGCGCGGTCGTGGCTGTTGGATGGCGATCCAACGGCCCAATTGGTACGTTGAAAATATGGTGTTGGTAGAGTCGTACGTTGAAAATATTGGTGCACCTGCTATGAGAGCCCAGCAGCTTAGTTATGGATGGGAACATTAACTATTCGTTGAGAAGTGCACGTACGCGTCGATCCAGACCACGTTGGTACGCACCTATGGATCCGCTGAACCTGGGCGGGAACGTGGCTGGCGATGGATGTTTCGTAGATCTCGACGCTCCAAAGTCCAAACCTTCCAAAACAGTACGATGCAGAGACGACAGCTGAGGCAGTAGAGAGGCCCACGACGGGCCAGCCAGCTTGAGACAGGCAGATAACCATGGCGTCCTCCACCCAATCCCACCAAGAAGAAGAGGAGGAGCATGGTCACCGCGGCGGCGGCCATGGCGACCAGATCACCGCCCCACTCCTCCGTAAGCCGCCTCCTCTCTGCTTAGCTCACCTCTGCTCCGCCAGTTGACCATTTCTCCTCTGCTCTTCTCATGGCGCAGCAAACCGGCCGTCAACGTCGCGGAGCTCACCGGAGCACCACGAAGACGACGGCCATGGCATATCGTCGGAGAACTCGCCGATCGAGCAGGTGGCGCTGACGGTCCCCGTGGGCGATGACCCGGACACCCCCGTGCTCACCTTCCGGATGTGGGTGCTGGGCATGGCGTCCTGCGCCATGCTCTCCTTCCTCAACCAGTTCTTCTGGTACCGCAAGGAGCCGCTCACCATCACCGCCATCTCCGCCCAGATCGCCGTGGTGCCGCTTGGCCGCCTCATGGCCGCGGCGCTGCCGGAGCGGGCCTTCCTCCGCGGCACGCGCTGGGAGTTCACCCTCAACCCGGGGCCGTTCAACGTGAAGGAGCACGTGCTGATCACCATCTTCGCCAACGCTGGCGCCGGCACCGTCTACGCCATCCATGTTGTCACCGCCGTCCGCGTGTTCTATGGCAAGAACCTCACCTTCTTCGTCTCCCTCCTCGTGGTGCTCACCACGCAGGTGCTCGGGTTCGGGTGGGCAGGGATTTTCCGGCGGTACCTCGTCGAGCCGGCGGCCATGTGGTGGCCGTCCAACCTCGTGCAGGTCTCCCTCTTCAGGTACGTCTGTGAGTCTTCTGTCTGAACGCCTCTCCGGCGGGCAGCTGGTAATTACATTTAGTGACGTGGTCAGATTTTAAAACTGGCCATGTTTAGTTTGATGATTTTTCTTGAAAAGATTTCTTACGTACATGTTAATGCCTGATTAGAGCTCGAGGCGTGCAAGCAATGTATGCTTCCAAGTGGGAGTTTTTTGAATTTTGAGCAAATTGGCATAAGCTATTGTTCATCTGGGGTCATGACACGTCAGCCTGGCCCTGCTTAATTACATCCAAGAAAATTAGATGATTGCAACAGCCTGGCCACCGAAAGATTCTAAACACACTATAAAACTCGGGATTAAGAGAGAGAAAAAATACTTCGATCGAGGATTGAATTAACATATGGGAGTAATATATAGCAAAAGGTTCCTGGTTCTGACAACGACTACTGAATGGTGGTCTCTGCTAATGCCTTCCTTTCACCGAAGCAACATGGGAAAAATAAATCGAAATCCTGTGGCCATCCTAGGGAAATGCAGTGAGTTAAATAAGACAGACAAAATAACATTAGAATAAAACCATTTATTTGCTTGAGGATCAGAGAAATCAATGGTTTGTTTTGAACAATATATACTGAAAATGTTTGAGCAGTTTTCCTGAGAAGTGAGAACTCACGCTTTCAATGCATATTTTCACCAGAGCGCTCCACGAGGATGAAAGGCGGCGAAAAGGGGGCTTCACGCGAAATCAGTTCTTCCTGGTGGCGTTCGCCTGCAGCTTCGCATACTACGCCTTCCCGGGCTACCTGTTTCAGATGCTCACCTCACTCTCCTGGATCTGCTGGGTGTTCCCCAACTCTGTGTTCGCCCAGCAGCTCGGCTCAGGCCTCCACGGGCTCGGCATCGCCGCAATCGGCCTCGACTGGGCATCGATTTCCAGCTACCTTGGGAGCCCTCTCGTCAGCCCCTGGTTCGCCACTGCGAATGTCGCTGCAGGCTTCTTCATCGTCATGTATATCATCGTGCCTATTGGGTACTGGTTTGATTTCTACAAGGCGCAGACCTTCCCCATCTACTCTTCCGGTCTCTTCACCTCTGCCGGGCAGAAGTATAACATCTCGGCTATCGTCGACGACCATTTCCATCTTGATATAGAGGCATATGAGAAAAATGGTCCACTGTACCTCAGCACTCTCTTTGCTGTCACATATGGTATTGGCTTCGCGTCACTTACCGCGACGATCGTTCATGTCATCCTGTTTCACGGAAGGTAAAATCCTGTCAGTTTGTTGCGCAAATCACATGGTTACGATAACTAATTAAGAATCAAAATGCTTGTGTGCAGGGAGATTTTGCAGCTAAGCAGATCAGCTTTTCAAGGGAAAAGTGTGGACATACATACGAAGCTAATGAG
>NW_025244821.1:0-2712 GCF_018294505.1 Triticum aestivum
CAGAAGAATGGAGACGGAGTATATTAGTACCAATCTTCAAGAACAAGGGGGATGTTCAGAGTTGTACTAATTACCGTGGAATTAAGATGATGAGCCATACAATGAAGCTATGAGAGAGAGTCATTGAGCATCGCTTAAGAAGAATGACAAGCCTGACCAAAAATCAGTTTGGTTTCTTGCCTGGGAGGTCGACCATGGAAGCCATTTTCTTGGTACGACAAGTTATGGAGAGATATAGGGAGCAAAAGAAATTTTTGCATATGGTGTTCATTGACTTGGAGAAGGCCTAAGATAAGATACCGCGGAATTTCATGTGGTGGGCCTTGGAGAAACACAAAGTCCCAGCAAAGTACATTACCCTCATCAAGGACATGTAAAATAATGTTGTGACAAGTGTTCGAACAAGTGATGTCGACACCGATGACTTCCCGATTAAGATAGGACTGCATCAGGGGTCAGCTTTGAGCCCTTATCTTTTTGCATTGGTGATGGACGAGGTCACAAGGAGTATACAAGGAGATATCCCATGGTGTATGCTCTTTGCGGATGATGTGGTGCTAGTTGACGATAGTCGGACGGGGGTAAATAGGAAGTTAGAGTTATGGAGACAAACCTTGGAATCGAAAGGGTTTAGGCTTAGTAGAACTAAAACCGAGTACATGATGTCCGGTTTCAGTACTACTAGGTGTGAGGAGGTTAGCGTTGATGGCCAGGTGGTACCTCGAAAGGACACCTTTCGGTATTTGGGGTCAATGTTGCAGGAGGATGGGGGTATTGATGAAGATGTGAACCATCAAATCAAAGCCGTATGGATGAAGTGGCGCCAAGCTTCTGGCATTCTCTCTGACAAGAGAGTGCCACAAAAGCTAAAAGGCAAGTTCTACAGGACGACGGTTCGACCCACAATGTTGTATGGCGCGGAGTGTTGGCCGACTAAAAGGCGACATGTTCAACAGTTAGGTGTGGAGGAGATGCGTATGTTGAGATGGATGTGTGGCCACACGAGGAAGGATCGAGTACGGAATGATGATATACGAGATAGAGTTGGGGTAGCACCAATTGAGGAGAAGCTTGTCCAACATCGTTTGAGATGGTTTGAGCATATTCAGCGCAGGCCTCCAGAAGCTCCAGTGCATAGCGGACGGCTAAAGCGTGCGGAGAATGTCAAGAGAGGGCGGGGTCGACCGAATTTGACATGGGAGGAGTCCGTTAAGAGAGACCTGAAGGATTGGAGTATCGACAAAGAGCTAGCTATGGACAGGGGTGCGTGGAAGCATGCTATCCATGTGCCAGAGCCATGAGTTGGTTGCGTGATCTTATGGGTTTCATCTCTAGCCTACCTCAACTTGTTTGGGACTAAAGACTTTACTGTAGTTGTTGTTGTAACAAATATAGCAAATCGCATGGAAGGATATATAAGTTCGAATCAACAACAGGTAGCGTAGCACACACCATGACCTTGTGCGTGTATTATTATATATGTAGCGTGCATTATTAGAAATAAATTGAGTGTGATATGTGTAACATTCCTGATTCGCTCCTTGGTGTCACTTATAAGAGGTGACACCATGATATCGGCGGTTTCAACGAAGCGAGAGCGAGGAGGAGAATGATTTGTCTCTTGGTGAATAAGGTTTGACTTGTTGCAGGAGGGGCATGGGGGGAGGCGATTGGATAAAGTCATGCATAACATCGACGGGCGGCAGATCGAACCCACGATAGCTATATCCAAGTGGTAGGTGCGAGGGTGACCAAATATAGTTGTGGCAGGTGTGAAGTTGGATCCGCCACACAAAAATCTTACAAAATTTGAAACAGGTGGGCGCGGGTGACCCAGTCATAGTTGTGGCAGTCTATAAAAAGCACTCAACACTGCTTACCTAGAAACCAGTGGCAGACATGACTTGAGTGCCAGCCACAATTTATTTTGGCCCATGCTTAAATTAGCAAGAATGTGCCAGTGACGGGTCCTTAGATGTGCCTGTCACTTTAGTTGGAAAGCAATGGCGAGCCATTTACAGTACGCGCGCCACTGCTAGTTTTCCAAAATAGCTATGGGTAGCATTCGGAGCCACCCGCCAGTAATTAGATTTCACCTATCGGACTTTTCCTAGAAGTTCTAGTTGGATTAGGATATTTAATTAGTTTAAAATATAATGATTATGTAAAATTTACCTATACACAATTAATCTCTCTTGAATATGTATGTTCTTATTTGATGACTGCACATTCCACCATGACAAATCATCTACAAAAAGCTTATAACTGGTGACTAAATATGTGCTAACTTTTCTGGCTAAGACACAAGATAAGAATGCTGAAAAGGTAATGGGTCATAGTGCAACGGTGCTGATGGTAATTCTCCACATTTTGGGTATGGATGTGTAATCGTACTATACAATGCATGTGCAGGCCTCCTCTTGGAAATTGCACCATAGTAACTATGTGTACATAAGGTCCAAAACACAAAGTGTACATGTAGTTGGCTGTCGTGAAGTCTTACCATTGCATCACTATCAGTTGGGACATGTCCTATTCTCCTCTTATTTTAAGCTCTTTAACAAATATTGCAAATCGCTTGGAATGATATTTAAGTTCGAATCAACAACAGGTAGCATAGCACACACCTTGTCCTTGTGCGCATATTATTATATATGTAACGTGCATTATTAGAAATAAATTGAGTGTGATATTTGTAGCATGCATTATTCG
>NW_025244822.1:0-2712 GCF_018294505.1 Triticum aestivum
TGCAAGTTTATGAAACCCCTTTCACAACTCATCAGACATTCGCTAAACATGTAACTCAAATATTCCTTTGTGCAATCAAATTGCAGAAACATAATTTTCTTGTTACAATAACTTCTACTTCATTTTTGAGAACCTTTCGAATGATTTCAAAAGATCCAGACTTACGTCTCATCAAGTAAATATCCATATATCTACTTGAGTCATTTCTGAAGATAAATAAATCCACCACTAACAACACTTATCGGACTACACACATCAAATGTATGATCACTAATAAGTTTGTTGTTCGTTCCTTATGGCCTGTGAACGGTATTTTAGTCACTTCAATTTTCGGAGGAAAGTTGCAAGTGTCAGATGATTCAAAATCAAAAAGACTTCAAAATCCATCATAATGGAATTTTCCATGCGGGTTTCTCCAATGTGACCAAATGTAGTGCCACACTTGTGTGGTATTCTTTTAGTCTTGCGACATTTAGCGTCAGTGTTATAGATGTATCATATTACCCTCAATATTCATAACATACGTCCCATCTTGGATGGAAGCATGGCCCTTCATGTTATTCATAATACTTAACAACAATTGTTGTTTTTATGAACAACTCTTTTGCAACAAACATTGTGCAATGGGCTAGAGTGTATGAAACTCTAAAATAAATTATGAAAGTAAACCCAGAGTATTTTATTATTATCAATATTCATAACATACATCTCATTCATAATGAAAGTATGGCCCTTGTGTTATTCATAACATCGAACATAAAAGGTTCTCTTATGAACAACCTTCTTGCAAGATACCTTATGCAATGGGCTAGAGTTTGTAAAACTCTAAATGAATTATGAAAATAAATACAGACGGCAATACACCGATGGAAGGAATAGTAACATTTACTATGTTCCCTGTGTATACCTTAACCTCATTTCTGGCTAGTCCTTTTAGGCCACAGTAGCTCTTACAGTGATTCGCAATTGAATGCAATCGAGCGGGTATCTTTGTGATTAACTCACAATACCCAAGAATTAGTGATTAACATGTTTAACCATAATTCCCAAGAACTATATCTTTGACCAGCCTAATATACAACAAAAACTTGTATGACTTTCATACATGAGCTGGATATTCCAGTCATCTTTCTTTCTGCCATTTTACTTCTAACAGTTTAACTTTTAGTATTTCTCCTACTCGCAAAAGAAGCACCCAACTTAAGAGTGGCGTTAGCCCCGGACTTCCTAGGCGTGTAAGTCATACTAACACCCTTTGGACACTTCCTTTCTCTTTAAGTTGTTGTTTTATTCACCTTTCATTATATGACAGGCGTTCTTCTGGATCCCGTTCCCAACAGTCAAATGCATAGTAAACACTTTTACTAATACTTGCAAACAAACATTGCTTTGTTTGTATCTGAAAATAATTTTCAGTTCCATGGATATCATATAACTATCCCAACTTTCGAAGTTTGGGTTTCATGGAAGCAAACATATTCCACTTGACCGTAACAGAATTCTAGCTTTTGGATCAAAGGACGAGAGTCACATGATCCATAGCATTAGCGGGAGGATACGGAAAGCATGCGATAGGACAAAGTCCTTCTCGGCACTTTTGAGGACAATCCTCATATTACGGTACCAATCGTAAAGTTTTAACCAGATATTTAACAGCTATTCAATTTTAACAGGGAAGGTGGAAACGCGAGCCATTATTCTACAACTATATTGCATATAACACTTAGACAATGTTCATAATTAATTGCACTAAGAATTAAACATGTTAATTCAACAGTGCGCTCCCACTCAAATCAATATCTCTCAAAATTGATTGTGAGTGATACAAGACCCACATTTCAATTGTTCGCCATTGGTGTAACACCACTGATGACGAAAAATTTCAACCGGTAGGCCAACTTGCCAATCACATCTCTATGTGACTCTTGTTCATCTTTCGATGCGTGTGTTCCGAGCTCATGACGGTCATGCCTGAACGTCAAGACAACCAAGTGATCTCGCTGCGAGGTCTCAACTCACCCGCCTCACACTTCTCTAATCGTTCGTACCCGTGTGACACGGCGCACCCTGAAAAGATAGGTGCCGTGACGGTGCTACACTTGGGAGAACACTAACTACTTGGAATTTTAAGTGAGAGATCACCCTAATAAAAGCGACTACCGCGCAATCAAGAAGGGTGCATCATAAGGGATAAACATCTCAGGCAATTCATAATAGCATGATATGGTATAGCCCTTTCTGACGGAGAAGTATTTCATTTCTTCATCTTTGGCATTCGCGTCGGTGTTCACCTTCGCGAAGATTGCCACCACCTTGTCGATGCACCAGATAATATTGCTATCTCTATAGCTAACAAAATAATGCATTACAACAAGGTTGACACGCAGGTCATTAAAGTGCAATCATATGGCTCCAGCCATCATGCTGAATCATGACACGCAGGTCATGTTAATCAAATTACATCATATAGTCATCTCATACATAATCGAATTAGTATGAGCACTGCTATACCACATCATATGCACATCCTGCAAAACCAAGTTAGACGCCTCTAATCGGTTTATGCAAAATTTATTTTACGTGGCTTCTAAGGTTTTGACTTAAACCGCAGCGACCAACGTTTTATCATCAAGTATGATTATTCAAGTTGCTAGATTAACATCTCGGGGTGTATGAAACACGGGATAATTAAATCTCGAGCCCCATACTAAA
>NW_025244823.1:0-2712 GCF_018294505.1 Triticum aestivum
GCGAGACAATGCATCAGCAATAACATTTTCTTTTCCCTTCTTGTGTTTAATGACATAAGGAAAAGTCTCAATGAATTCAACCCATTTAGCATGTCTACGATTCAGTTTAGCTTGACTTTTAATATGTTTCAAAGATTAATGATCAGAATGTATAACAAATTCTTTGGGCCATAAATAATGTTGCCATGTTTCTAAAGTCCGAACAAGAGCATATAATTCTTTATCATAAGTAGAATAATTCAGACTAGGCCCACTCAATTTTTCAGAAAAGTATGCAACAGGTTTGCCATCTTGTAATAACACACCGCCTAATCCAATTCCACTAGCATCACATTCAAGCTCAAAAGTCTTATTAAAATCAGGAAGTTGGAGTAAAGGAGCATGTGTCAACTTATCTTTCAATACCGAGAAGGCTTCTTCCTGTGCGGTACCCCAAAGAAAAGGCACATCTTTCTTTGTAAGCTCATTGAGAGGTGCAGCAATGGTGCTGAAATCTCTCAAAACGCCTATAGAATCCAGCGAGGCCAAGAAAACTCCTCACTTGTGTGACCGTTTTGGGCTGCGGCCAACTCTCAATAGCTTCAATCTTGGCTTTATCAACTTCAATTCCCTGTGGAGTAACAACATAGCCAAGAAAAGATACTCGGTCGGTGCAAAAGGTGCACTTCTGATAGATGCAAAGGTGTCCCGTCTTTCGTTGAGATGATGGATATCGCTTTGTTGGCAGTCGACTTTGACGATCCGACTACGAACGTGCGAGGACGTCGCGCCTTAGCAATCGCTAAACCAACTCCGAGAGGTTATTGACCACGCCGGAGCACGATCAACCTGACCACGAGGGTCTGTTTTCTGCGAGCAAACGAAGAACAAGCAAGAAACTGAGATTGCAATCTGGATATTGCGAATATAAGATGAAAGCTTTATTGATCAAGGTGGGGTTCTGTGACGCCTTTGTCTGGTCGTTGAACACAAACGAAGTACACGAAGTTGCAGCTATGGCGAACTTTTAATCTAAACAAAACCCCAAAGTCTAAACAATGCCCTAAGGGCTGTATATATGGAGGAAGAGGGGGGAATTTCGTGGCCCTTGGTGGAGGGGTCCGAAATCAACCCTATCTCTTGTTTCCCCACACATACGGACTCTAAAAATAGCCTATACTTATGTATTTCGAAATTACATGGGCCTGGCCCAATAATAAGGTGACGCAGCACCTAAAATAGCCTCGGGATGAAATTTATGAAGTGGCATCTTGTATATTTCGTCCAAGGCTTCATGCACCCATTATGGTGGCTTCGAAGTCCTGAAATCATCACTTGTAACTCCGTTCTTGTTCCCCTTGCGCATGCCATCATCTCCATGCTTGTTCTTGCTCCAATGTTCATCCTTCTCCAAGCTAGGCCCTTCATTTGTAAGCAAAACAAATGTATCCAATTTAGGCAGCATCATATTCTCATGAACATTAGAATCATTACCAAGAAACGAAAGTACCTGGTAATTTAGTTGGCGTGCACGAGCTCTAGTAATTGGTCCAGTATGTATAGCAGCAGGGGCTGTGGGTGTAAGAATTGTATTGATGTCCTCATCATCCTCCCCTTCTTGAAATGAAGTCGTCCTCGACGGAAGTTCATCTTCCTCAGCCAAATAAGGCTTCAAATCTGCAATGTTAAAAGTGGGACTAACCCCAAAATCTGCAGGCAGCTCAAGTTTATATGCATTATCATTTATTTTATCTAACACCTTAAAGGGACCATCAGCACGTGGCATTAACTTTGATTTGCGCAAATCAGGAAATCTATCCTTACACAAATGTAACCAAACAAGATCTCCAGGTGCAAACACAACATGTTTTCTACCCTTATCTCCAGCAAGTTTATATTTAGCATTCATACGCTCAATGTTTTCCTTAGTTAACTCATGCATTTTTAAAATCAATTCAGCACGTTGTTTAGCATCAAAATTAACCTTCTCCGAAGATGGAAGAGGCAACAAATCAATAGGTGCACGAGGTCGGAAACCATACACAACTTCAAAAGGGCACATCTTAGTAGTAGAATGCAATGAACGATTATAAGCAAATTCAATATGAGGCAAGCATTCCTCCCACATTTTCTTATTATTCTTCAAAACAACCCGAAGCATAGTAGACAACGTTCTATTGACTACTTCAGTTTGTCCATCAGTTTGGGGGTGACAAGTAGTACTAAAAAGCAGTTTAGTCCCCATCTTAGCCCATAAACATCTCCAAAAGTGGCTAAGAAATTTAGTATCACGATCTGAAACAATAGTATTTGGCACACCATGCAAGCGAATAATTTCACGAAAGAACAAATCAGCAACATTAACAGCATCATCGCTTTTATGACATGGTATAAAGTGTGCCATTTTCGAGAATTTATCCACGACAACAAATATGCTATCCCTCCCCTTCTTTGTTCGAGGTAAACCTAAAACAAAGTCCATAGATATATCCTCCCAAGGAACACTAGGTACAGGCAAAGGCATATATAAACCATGAGGATTGAGTCGTGACTTAGCTTTTTGACATGTAGTGCAGCGAGCAATAAAACGCTCAACATCCCGTCTCATCTTTGGCCAAAAGAAATGTGTAGCAAGTACGTCCTCTGTCTTCTTCACGCCAAAGTGTCCCATTAATCCTCCTCCATGCGCCTCCTGCAACAACAAAAGACGAACGGAGCTAGCTGGAATGCATA
>NW_025244824.1:0-2712 GCF_018294505.1 Triticum aestivum
GCAAAACAGTTGCACACGCGGAATACTCAGGTTAAACTTGACGAGCCTAGCATATGTACAGATATGGCCTCGGAACACAGAGACCGAAAGGTCGAGCATGAATCATATAGTAGATATGATTAACATAGTGATCTTCACCATTGAAACTACTCCATCTCACGTGATGATCGGACATGGTTTAGTTGATATGGATCACGTGATCACTTAGAGGATTAGAGGGATGTCTATCTAAGTGGGAGTTCTTAAGTAATATGATTATTATTGAACTTGAATTTATCATGAACTTAGTCCTGATAGTATTTTGCAAATTATGTTGGATCAATAGCTCGCGTTGTTGCTTCCCTGTGTTTATTTTTGATATGTTCCTAGAGAAAAATTATGTTGAAAGATGTTAGTAGCAAAGATGCGGATTGGATCCGTGATCTGAGGATTATACTCATTGCTGCACAGAAAAATTATGTCCTTGATGCACCGCTAGGTGACAGACCTATTGTAGGAGCAGATGCAGACGTTATGAACGTTTGGCTAGCTCAATATGATGACTACTTGATAGTTTGCACCATGCTTAACGGCTTAGAATCGGGACTTCAAAGACGTTTTGAACGTCATGGACCATATGAGATGTTCCAGGAGTTGAAGTTAATATTTCAAGCAAATACCCGAGTTGAGAGATATGAAGTCTCCAACAAGTTCTATAGCTAAAAGATGGAGGAGAATCTCTCAACTAGTGAGCATGTGCGCAGATTGTCTGGGTACTACAATCGCTTGAATCAAGTGGGAGTTAATCTTCCAGATAAAATAGTGATTGACAGAATTCTCTAGTCACCATCACCAAGTTAGTAGAACTTCGTGATGAACTACAGTATGCAAGGGATGACGAAAGTAATTCCCGAGCTCTTCGTGATGCTGAAATCGACGAAGGTAGAAATCAAGAAAAACATCAAGTGTTGATGGTTGACGAGACCACTAGTTTCAAGAAAAGGGCAAAGGGAAGAAGGGGAACTTCAAGAAGAACGGCAAGCAAGTTGCTGCTCAAGTGAAGATGCCTAAGTCTGGTCCTAAGCCTGAGACTAAGTGCTTCTACTGCAAAGGGACTGGTCACTGGAAGCGGAACTACCCCAACTATTTGGTGGATAAGAAGGATGGCAAAGTGAACAAAGGTATATTGGATATACATGTTATTGATGTGTACTTTACTAGTGTTTATAGCAACCCCTCGGTATTTGATACTGGTTCAGTTGCTAAGAGTAGTAACACGAAACGGGAGTTGCAGAATAAACAGAGACTAGTAAAAAGGCGAGGTGACGATGTGTGTTGGAAGTAGTTCCAAGATTGATATGATCATCATCGCACACTCCCTGTACTTTCGGGATTAGTGTTGAAACTAAATAAGTGTTATTTGGTGTTTGCGTTGAGCATGAATATGATTTGATCATGTTTATTGCAATACGGTTATTCATTTAAGTTAGAGAACAATTGTTGTTCTGTTTACATGAATAAAAACCTTCTATGGTCATACACACTAACGAAAATGGTTTGTTGGATCTCGATCGTAGTGATACACATAATCATAATATTGAAGCCAAAAGATGCAAAGTTAATAATGATAGTGCAACTTATTTGTGGCACTGCCGTTTAGGTCATATTGGTGTAAAGCGCATGAATAAACTCCATACTGATGGGATTTTGGAATCACTTGATGCTTGCGAACCGTGCCTCATGGGCAAGATGACTAAAACGCCGTTCTCCAGATCTATGGAGAGAGCAACAGATTTGTTGGAAATCATACATACAGATGTATGTGGTCCGATGAATATTGAGGCTTGTAGCAGGTATCATTATTTTTTGACCTTCACAGATGATTTGAGCATATATGGGTATATCTGCTTAATGAAACAGAAGTCTGAAACATTTGAAAAGTTCATATAATTTCAGAGTGAAGCGGAAAATCATCGTAACAAGAAAATAAAGTTTCTACGATCTGATCATGGAGAAGAGTATTTGAGTTACGAGTTTGGTCTTCAATTAAAACAATGTGGAATAGTTTCACAAATTCACGCCACCTGGAACACTACAGTGTAACGGTGTGTCCGAACATCATAACCGTACTTTATTAGATATGGTGCAATATATGACGTCTCTTACCGATCTACCACTATCGTTTTGGGGTTATGCATTAGAGACAGCTGCATTCACGTTAAATAGGGCACCGTCAGAATCCGTTGTGGCGACACAATATGAACTATGGTTTAGCAAGAAACCTAAGCTGTCGTTTCTTAAAGTTTGGGGTTGCGATGCTTATGTGAAAAAGTTTCAGCATGATAAGCTCAAACCCAAATCGGAGAAGTGCGTCTTCATAGAATACCCAAAAGAGACTATTGGGTACACCTTCTATCACAGATCCGAAGGCAGGACATTTGTTGCTTAGTATGGATCCTTTGTAGAGAAGGAGTTTCTCTCGAAAGAAGTGAGTGGGAGGAAAGTAGAACTTGATGAGGTAACTGTACCTGCTCCCTTATTGGAAAGTAGTTCATCACAGAAATCTGTTCCTGTGACTCCTACACCAATTAGTGAGGAAGTTAATGATGATGATCATGTAAACTTCAGATCAAGTTACTACCAAACCTCGTAGGTAAACCAGAGTAAGATTCGCACCAGAGTGGTACGGAAATCCTGTTCTGGAGGTCATGTTATTTGACCATGACGAACCTA
>NW_025244825.1:0-2712 GCF_018294505.1 Triticum aestivum
CGACCTGGATACCCACATGACTCACATATATTGTAGAGAAGGAGACGTCGTCAAGGTTGCCTACAATATTATCTTCATCACTTCTCCTTGAGCAAGTGACTCCAACTTTACCACAAATAACTCGTCAACATCAGGGCCGTCCCACAGATATGTGGGGCCCCGGGGTAAGAAAGGAATAAGGGGCCCTTCTTGAGACATAAAAGCTCATTTTTTTTCTTTTCAAAAGTAATGTAATATGGATATCCAGCATATAGCATAGATTGGTGATCTTTCGACTCTAAGACTGGCAGTACCACTATTTATCGATCGAGAGAAATGCATCGGGATAGTAATGAAATAGTATAACTCCACAAAATATCGATTTCCTAATAGTCAATAGAGACATCAATTTTATGGCACAACAAATGACCTTGTAAAAACTGGTTGCTACTTAATCATTTTGTTACCATGAGATATAAAATTAATGCATCAACTTACATTTGTGCTGGATCCTCCCCCAATCTGCCGTGTTCTTCACCCAAAAATTCATCACCCAAACAATAATTCACCTCTTCCAAACTATCATGTTAATACTATGATGACAGATGGAGATTCCCTAGAAGAATTCTAGTTTGGAAAAGTTAACAGTAATTGTCCCTTTTGAGATTATACTACTAGACAAATAATTTCTTGAAGACAAGTCAGTAAACTAGCTGCACAAAAAATGGATAATAAAGGGATCAAAAGCACCTGGATATTGATTGATGTGGATGTAGATGGCTTGATCCGTACGCCGCAGTAGTCAGCACGAACAAAGAAGATGACACCGTGAAGTGGATAAAATTTCTCCGTTCTCCTAGACTACTGCCTGAGCCCTATCACATTTGGATCCAATGAAGAGCGGAAGAAGATACATGGAGATTAACGGACGTGCGAAGTTTGAATCATGCGCAGAGCTATTTATCAACGAATCTTTTGAATTGAAGAACGAGATTTCAGGAAAGAAGAACATGTACTGTCCTGGTCTCTCCAAAGTCTAGGAAACGGCCAGAGCGTTGAGAAAGGAAGGAGAGCTGATTGGGGAATGATTTGCGCCGTAGATATCCATTAATGACTGGCCACGACATTGGAATCGGAGCGGGGACGCCGAGTCTGGGATTTGGCGAAGCAGAGGAGTGGCGGGTCCGGGGTCCAGTGCAAACAGATTTGAAAAAAGTCTAAAATAAACCTTTAGTTTGTAGACGAAAGCTAAATCAAACCCTGAACTTTGAATCCCTGAAATTGGCACACTGAACTATATGATCCCGGTCTATTTTAAACCTTAAGCGTGTTTTCAAGGGGATTGTCGACGTGGCAGGTAAGGCTATGATTGGGCCGGCCCATCAGGTGTGAAGCGTCTTTTTCTTTTTAATATCGTGTGGCTTAAAAATACCCAAGAGAAAAAATCACTAACAAGGATTTGAACTTAGGACCTGCTGCTTCCATGCTCATACCGCCAACCACCCAAGCTAACAACTTTTGTTGTAAATGGGAAGCGTGAACTTATTTAATAAGATACTACGGGGTCGAGATTTGAAACATTTAATTTCCAAACATTTTCTTGGAAATGGTCAACAATTTTGAAATCCAAGTGTTCTTGAAAGCAAAAAAGAAACACAAGGAAATTTTAAAAACATGAACCGTTTTTTAAATCCCCGAACATTTGTTGAAGTGCAAACACTTTTAAAAAAGCAAAGAAAATTTTGAAAACATGAATAATTTTGAAACCTAAACAAATAAGTGCGAAGAATTTTCCAAGATGACAATTCTTGAAACATAAACATTTCTTTGTAAAAATGTGAACAAATTCTGAAACCTGAATAAAATTTTAATGTGCGAACACTGTCTAAATTTTTTAAAATGGGAACAAATTTTCAAAAATTTGTTCGCACTTTCATATTTTGTTCAGCATCCGAAATTATTCCTTTTATAAAAGTGTTCACACTTTAAAAATCGTAGGGGATTTCAAAAAGGTTCACGTTTTCTAATTTTGTTTGTGTATTCCACATAATTCCAAAAAATGTTCGGATTTCCAAATTGGTGACAATTTTCAAGAAAATATATCTACACATTTCAGAAATGTTTTCAAATCTCGACGCTACTGTTTGTTGTAAAATATCTTCACGCTTCTCTTTTATCAACAGCAACTACGTGGTAGTGTGGCTACCTTGACAAGGTCAGCATCGCGAGAAAGTACGATTCCTGACAACGCCTCCATTGTTTTTTAGTATTTTTTAGTTTACCTGGTGTGCCGGCCCAGTGCTGTCCAGCGGGCAGATTTTGAGTTCGCCTAGTGGGCCTGCCCACTACAGTTCGCCTGCAGTAAGAAATCCCGGGTTTCAGCTGCATGTCAAGAATCCTTGTTTGGGAATGCACTTAAGGTTTAAAATAGACCAGGATCATATAGTTCGGTGTGCTGATTTTAGGGATTCAAAATTTAGGCTTTGATTTAGTTTTCATCTACAAGTTTAAGGTTTATTTTAGACTTTCCCCCAGAAGAGATGCCGAAGCGAACATTACGACGATCGATGGCCTATATGCCACACAGGCGCCATACAGGCTGTAGGTGGTATGCATGGTGTTGATAGAATCAGAAGAGAGGAGAATGGCGGGCACCGGAACCGGTTGGTCGAGCCATCGATCAAGAAAAAAAGGTCAGTTTTCAATCTAGCATCTCCCCGATCTCTTTTTTTT
>NW_025244826.1:0-2712 GCF_018294505.1 Triticum aestivum
GAAAGAAGAGATAGCCTAGTTCTTAATCCCCGTAGAAGAGAAGATGATGACTCAGATCAGAAGGCCATGAGGTATAAGGAGTAAAAAAGAGCCTTACGTTCCATCCCACAATCAATTCCCTTATATAACTAAAGAATTTCTAGACTCAACTTCGACCAGTTTGGCTTGGTAATCCTACAGGCAGTCAAGCTCTGATACCAACGCTGTCAGGACCCCGACTCAATGCCACATCGATCTAGCATGTAACACCTCATATCACTTTGCGGCCTCACGCACGGTATTCCCACGGGTGTCTCCTTACCTTTGCCCGGGACCGTTTGCGCCTTTTGGCACACGTATATGACAGTGTCGCTAGCATCCATATGATAAGGAGCCCGGGCTGACATGGCTAGTCGTAAACCCAAAGTGGCACAGACTTACAGGGACAGGCATCCATAACCCAGCATCGAACGTGTCGGTCATCAGCGAGTGAATCCAGGCTGTAGCACTGGGCTAGCAGGACTCCGATATTCATCGCGTGACATTTCCTCGAAGGGACAGACACAGGAACGAAGAAGGACACATGCCGGCCAGCCTAAGTGTTCCGGAGCAGTAGCAAGCTACCATGGCTCAGTGAAACACTAGGAGACATTTCCCCGTAAGAGAGGCTACTAAAGATAAACAACTAGATGGTCAGATCCCACACATACCAAGCATTTCAATAACATACACACAATATGCTCGATATGTGCAAATACAACATGGCATCACAACATGACTCTACGACTCAAGTAATTTATTCAATAGGCTCCGAGGAGCGAGATATTACAAACATGGGTCTCATGACCCAACAATCAGAGCATACAAATCAAAGCACATGCGGAAGCTTAACATGTCTGAGTACAGACATCTATAAATGAAAAAGGCTGAGAAGCCTGACTATCTACCAATCCTGCCGAGGCACAAGATCGTAGCTGAGGTAACAAGCTAAACGTCGAAGTCCACGCGAAACTACTAGCGAGACCGAAGTCTCTCTGCAAAAACATAAAATAGGCAAACGTGAGTACAAATGTACCCAACAAGACTTACATCAGAACTAACTACATATGCATCATTATCAACAAAGGGGATGGTGGGGTTTAACTGCAGCAAGCCAGCTTTGACTCGGTGGCTATCCTGAACTACGACTGCAATGTAACTCTTTTGAGGTGGCGCACACGAGTCCACATATTCCCCATATCAATACACCACTATGGATCCGCTCCCGTCTCCCTACGAGAACGCCATCCATAGCACTCACGCTTATCTTGCGTATTTTTAGGGTATCCACTTTCACTTGTCTATGAACTGATATAAGCAACCCAGAAGTCCTTTTCCGCGGACACGGCTATTCGAATAGATGATGTTAACCCTGCAGGGGTGTACTTCTTCACACACGCTCTCACCACTTACCGCCGTTTACACGACATGTACTCGGCAACCTTCAAGTGGAAGCCCAACGTGGGTGTCGGCCACGGCCTACCTAAACACTCAAGTCTCTAGTCCAGGTTTATCGCCTATTCGGGTTCCATCCATGAGGAGATCCAGCCGGAGTTTCGCTCACAGCCCCAAACGATGTGAACAGGGTTCCCGAGACACCAAACGGGCGCCCGGTACACCGTGCCACGTGCCTACCGCATCATAGCCCACCCCTACGGTCAGCGCTGCCCACGGCCTCCAGCATACTACAAACACCAGAAACTACTTGCAACTCCTGGACAGAGGACAAGGGTGATCAAGAAGCCGAGAGGGTCCATTGGTTTCGGGCCCAATGCGTGGTAGTAGCTGAATCATGGATCACAAACACAGAACTCAGTTCCTGAGGACGGCTTCAATGAGACAACCCACCATGTACTCCTACATGGCCTCTCACCGATACCTTTTACCAAATCGTGTTCACACACTTAGTAGGACATGTTCACACACCTCTGATTCATCCCCGATGAATCAGACCTGACTCAACTCTAAGCAGTAGCAGGCATGACAAACAAACATGAATGAGTAGGCACAACAGGGCTCAAACAACTCCTACTCATGCTAGTGGGTTTCATCTATTTACTGTGGCAATGACAGGTCATGCAAAGGATAAAAGGGTTCAACTACCGCAGCAAGTAACAGATGAATCGGCGTTGTCCTAATGCAGTAAAAGAGAGCAGGAGCGAGAGAGTGGGATTTTATCGGAATGAACAAGGGGGTTTTGCTTGCCTGGCACTTCTGAAGATAACATTGAGTCTTCATCAGTGTCAACGATCACATCATCGGTATCACGTCTATCGAGAGGGGACAAATACCGGCAACACAGAAGGGAACACAATCAATGTAATGCACAATATGATGCATGATCATGACATGGCAAAATGAATGTGTTTCGGGCTAATGCAACTAGCAACAGATTAAATGAAGTTGGTTTGAATACAAGATTCAAATTCAAACTCCATATGTGATTATTCAAATGCCATTTAATTGATTTGTGCTAAACAGCAGCTATAAGTTGTTCTAACATGCATGAAAATGGTACAGATGGATTCCTTGAATTTTTCTGATAATTTTTCATATATAAATTATTTAATTTGGAGCTACGGTTGAATTTCTATGAATTTTAGAAGTTTTAGGCATTTTCTGGAATTAATAAATCATTTAAGAATTATTTAAATTCCAGAAAACATTTACTGCGTCAGCAGTGCGTCACCGTGA
>NW_025244827.1:0-2712 GCF_018294505.1 Triticum aestivum
AGAAGCAGCCGTAGGGTGGTTTTCGGAGATGCCCGTAGTCCGGCGCCACCCGCGGTCGTCGTTGAGCTCCACTCCGGCCACCCCCGCTCCTGCGATCACTCTAGATCGACGCGGGACGATCTACTTGTTCGAACGCCACCGAAAACGCGCGGAATGGTGCACTGTGCTGGAAATCCGAGCAACTCCGGCGAACTTCCGCCGCTGGAATGGTCGCCGGCGTGATTCCGGCGACGTCACCGACGTGGCACCCGCGTGGCACCGCCTGGGCCACTGACTGGTGGACCCAGGTCCCCCCTTGACTTGTTGACCGCGGTCAACGTGCTGACTGGGCGGCCCCCAGCCGTTGACAGGTGGGCCCCGTCTGTTAATTAGGCTAATTAAACATTTTTATAAATAAAATTAACTTGTTAGATTAAACACTCACTGACATATGGGGCCCACCCCTCTAATTAGACTGTTAGTTTAGTTTAAATTACTGTTAGACTAACAGAGGCTGACATGTGGGTCCCACTGGACCCACCTGTCTGGTTTGACTGGCCAGCCGACCTGTTGACCTGCTGACGTCAGCGGTACCTCATGCTGACGTCATAATTCATTTTTGCTAAATTCAAATAATTCCAGAAATTCAAATAATCTTTGAAAATTCATATCTTTTAAACCGTAACTCGGATGAAAATGTTTTCTACATGAAAGTTGCTCAGAACAACGAGACGAATCCGGATACGCAGTCCGTTCGTCCACCCCACCTCCCTAACCTATCGAACTCGCAACTTTCCCCCTCCGGTCCGTCTGTCCAAAACGCGAAACAGCGGGAATACTTTCCCGGATGTCCCCCCCTTCACCGGTACCACCTACTGTCGCGTTAGGACACACCTAGCACTGCTCATTGTCATGTCACGCATCGTCATGTTTATGTTTGCATTGTATTTACTGTTTCTCCCCCCTCTTCTCTCCGGTAGACTACGAGACCGACGCTGCCGCTACCCAGTACGACTACGGTGTTGACGACCCCTCCTTCTCGGCTGAGCTTCCAGGCAAGCCCCCCCCTTGACCACCAGATATCGCCTATTCTTCTCTATACTGCTTGCATTAGAGTAGTGTAGCATGTTACTGCTTTCGGTTAATCCTATACTGATGCATAGCCTGTCATTGTTGCTACAGTTGTTACCCTTACCTGCTATCCTACTGCTTAGTATAGGATGCTAGTGTTCCATCAGTGGCCCTACACTCTTGTCCATCTGCCATGCTATACTACTGGGCCGTGATCACCTTGGGAGGTGATCACGGGTATATACTATATACATTATATACATGACACATGTGGTGACTAAAGTCGGGTCGGCTCGAGGAGTACCCGCAAGTGATTCTGATGAGGGGGCTGAAAGGACAGGTGGCTCCATCCCGGTAGAGGTGGGCCTGGGTTCCTGACGGCCCCCGACTGTTACTTTATGGCGAAGCGACAGGGCAGGTTGAGACCACCTAGGAGAGAGGTGGGCCTGGCCCTGGTCGGCGTTCGCAGATACTTAACACGCTTAACGAGATCTGGGTATTTGATCTGAGTCTGGCCATTTGGTCTATACGCACTAACCATCTACGCGGGAGTAGTTATGGGTATCCCGACGTCGTGGTATCAGCCGAAGCTCTTTTGACTTCAGCGACTGAGTGGCGCGCGCCGCATTGGACCGTAAGCTCGCGCTTGTATTAAGGGGGCTAGGTCTGCTTCCGGCCGCGTACGCAACGTGCAGGTGTGCATAGGGCGATGGGCCCAGACCCCTGCGCGCATAGGTTTAGACCGGCGTGCTGACCTCTTTGTTGAGCCTAGGTGGGGCTACGACGTGTTGATCTTACGAGGCCGGGCATGACCCAGAAAAGTGTGTCCGGCCAAATGGGATCGAGCGTGTTGGGTTATGTGGTGCACCCCTGCAGGGAAGTTTATCTATTCGAATAGCCGTGTCCCTCGGTAAAAGGACGACCCGGAGTTGTACCTTGACCTTATGACAACTAGAACTGGATACTTGATAAAACACACCCTTCCAAGTGCCAGATATAACCCGGTGATCGCTCTCTAACAGGGCGACGAGGAGGGGATCGCCGGGTAGGATTATGCGATGCTACTTGGAGGACTTCAATCTACTCTCTTCTACATGCTGCAAGATGGAGATGGCCAGAAGCGTAGTCTTTGACAGCACTAGCTATCCCCCTCTTATTCTGGCATTCTGCAGTTCAGTCCACTGATATGGCCCTTTACACATATACCCATGCATATGTAGTGTAGCTCCTTGCTTGCGAGTACTTTGGATGAGTACTCACGGTTGCTTTTCTCCCTCTTTTCCCCTTTCTATACCTGATTGTCGCAACCAGATGCTGGAGTCCAGGAGCTAGAGATCCCGAGGATGATGCTACATGGAGTTCGGCTTCGAGGAGTAGTTAGGAGGTCCCAGGCAGGAGGCCTTGCCTTTTCGATCGTCGCTACTTTTGTGCTAGCCTTCTTAAGGCAAACTTGTTTAACTTATGTCTGTACTCAGATATTGCTGCTTCCGCTGACTCGTCTATGGTCGAGCACTTGTATTCGAGCCCTCGAGGCCCCTGGCTTGTATTATAATGCTTGTATGACTTATTTATGTTTTAGAGTTGTGTTGTGATATCTTCCCGTGAGTCCCTGATCTTGATCGTACACATTTGCGTGCATGATTAGTGTACGGTCAAATCGGG
>NW_025244828.1:0-2711 GCF_018294505.1 Triticum aestivum
ATCCGCGCCAGAGTGGTACGGTAATCCTATTTTGGAGGTCATGTTACTTGACCATGGCGAGCCTACGAACTATGAGGAAGCGATGATGAGCCCAGATTCCGCAAAATGGCTTGAAGCCATGAAATCTTAGATAGGATCCATGTATGAGAACAAAGTGTGGACTTTGGTTGACTTGCCCGATGATCGGCAAGCCATCGAGAATAAATGGATTTTTAAGAAAAAGACTGACGCTGATGGTAATGTTACTGTCTACAAAGCTCGACTTGTTGCAAAAGGTTTTTGACAAGTTCAAGGGGTTGACTATGATGAGACTTTCTCACCCGTAGCGATACTTAAGTCTGTCCGAATCATGTTAGCAATTGCCGCATTTTATGATTATGAAATTTGGCAAATGGATGTCAAGACTGCATTCCTGAATGGATTCTTGGAAGAAGAGTTGTATATGATGCAGCCGGAAGGTTTTGTCGATCCAAAAGGTGCTAACAAAGTGTGCAAGCTCCAGCGATCCATTTATGGACTGGTGCAAGCATCTCGGAGTTGGAATAAACGCTTTGATAGTGTGATCAAAGCATATGGTTTTATACAGACTTTTGGAGAAGGCTGTATTTACAAGAAAGTGAGTGGGAGCTCTGTAGCATTTCTGATATTATATGTAGATGAAATATTGTTAATTGGAAATGATATAGAATTTTTGTATAGCATAAAGGGATACTTGAATAAAAAAATCGATGAAAGACCTCGGTGAAGCTGCTTACATATTAGGCATCAAGATCTATAGAGATAGATCAAGACGCTTGATTGGACTTTCACAAAGCACATACCTTGATAAAGTTTTGAAAAAGTTCAAAATGGATCAGGCAAAGAAAGGATTCTTGCCTGTATTACAAGGTGTGAAGTTGAATCAGACTCAATGCCTGACCACTATAGAAGATAGAGAGAAAATGAAAGAAGTTCCCTATGCTTCAGCCATAGGCTCTATCATGTATGCAATGCTGTGTACCAGACCTGATGTGTGCCTTGCTATTAGTTTAGCAGGGAGGTACCAAAGTAATCCAGGAGTGGATCACTGGACAGTGGTCAAGAACATCCTGAAATACCTGAAAAGGACTAAGGATATGTTTCTTATTTATGGAGGTGACAAAGAGCTAGTTGTAAATGGTTACGTTGATGCAAGCTTTGACACTGATCCAGACGATTCTAAATCGCAAACCAGATACGTATTTATATTAAACGGTGGAGATGTCAGTTGGTGCAGTTCTAAACAAAGCGTTGTAGCGGGATCTACATGTGAAGTGGAGTACATAGCTGCTTCTGAAGCAACAAATGAAGGAGTCTGGATGAAGGAGTTCATATCCGATCTAGGTGTCGTACCTAGTGCATCGGGTCCAATGAAAATCTTTTATGACAATACTAGTGCAATTGCCTTGGCAAAGGAATCCAGATTACACAAGAGAACCAAACACATCAAGAGACGCTTCAACTCCATCCGGGACTAAGTCCAGGTGGGAGACATAGAGATTTGCAAGATACATACGGATCTGAATGTAGCAGACCAGTTGACTAAGCCTCTTCCACGAGCAAAACATGATCAACACCAAGACTCCATGGGTGTTAGAATCATTACTGTGTAATCTAGATTATTGACTCTAGTGCAAGTGGGAGACTGAAGGAAATATGCCCTAGAGGCAATAATAAAGTTATTATTTATTTCCTCATATCATGATAAATGTTTATTATTCATGCTAGAATTGTATTACCCGGAAACATAATACATGTGTGAATATATAGACAAACATAGTGTCACTAGTATGCCTCTACTTGACTAGCTCGTAAAACAAAGATGGTTAGGTTTCCTAACCATAGACATGAGTTGTCATTTGATTAACGGGATCACATCATTAGGAGAATGATGTGATTGACTTGACCCATTCCGTTAGCTTAGCACTTGATCGTTTAGTATGTTGTTGTTGCTTTCTTCATGACTTATACATGTTCCTATGACTATGAGATTATGTAACTCCCGTTTACCGGAGGAACACTTTGTGTGCTACCAAACATCACAACGTAACTGGTGATTATAAAGGTGCTCTACATGTGTGTCCAAAGGTACTTGTTGAGTTGACATATTTCGAGATTAGGATTTGTCACTCTGATTGTCGGAGAGGTATCTCTGGGCCCTCTAGGTAATGCAAATCACTATAAGCCTTGCTAGCAATGTAGCTAATGAGTTAGTTACGGAATGATGCATTACATAATGAGTAAAGAGACTTGCCGGTAACGAATTGAACTAGGTATTGGGATACCGACGATCGAATCTCGGGCAAGTAACATACCGATGACAAAGGGAACAACTTATGTTGTTATGCGGTTTGACTTATAAAGATCTTCGTAGAATATGTAGGAGCCAATATGAGCATCCAGGTTCCGCTATTGGTTATTGACCGGAAATGTGTTTCGGTCATGTCTACATAGTTCTCGAACCCGTAGGGTCCGCACGCTTAAGGTTTCGATGATAGTTTTATTATGAGTTTATGAGTTTTGATGTACCGAAGGTTGTTCAGAGTCCCGGATGTGATCACGGAGATGACAAGGAGTCTCGAAATGGTCGAGACATAAAGATCGATATGTTGGACGACTATATTTGGACACCGGAAAGGTTCCGGATGAGATTGGGACTATACCGGAGCTCCGGGAGGTTATCAGAACCCCCC
>NW_025244829.1:0-2711 GCF_018294505.1 Triticum aestivum
ATCCGCGCCAGAGTGGTACGGTAATCCTATTTTGGAGGTCATGTTACTTGACCATGGCGAGCCTACGAACTATGAGGAAGCGATGATGAGCCCAGATTCCGCAAAATGGCTTGAAGCCATGAAATCTTAGATAGGATCCATGTATGAGAACAAAGTGTGGACTTTGGTTGACTTGCCCGATGATCGGCAAGCCATCGAGAATAAATGGATTTTTAAGAAAAAGACTGACGCTGATGGTAATGTTACTGTCTACAAAGCTCGACTTGTTGCAAAAGGTTTTTGACAAGTTCAAGGGGTTGACTATGATGAGACTTTCTCACCCGTAGCGATACTTAAGTCTGTCCGAATCATGTTAGCAATTGCCGCATTTTATGATTATGAAATTTGGCAAATGGATGTCAAGACTGCATTCCTGAATGGATTCTTGGAAGAAGAGTTGTATATGATGCAGCCGGAAGGTTTTGTCGATCCAAAAGGTGCTAACAAAGTGTGCAAGCTCCAGCGATCCATTTATGGACTGGTGCAAGCATCTCGGAGTTGGAATAAACGCTTTGATAGTGTGATCAAAGCATATGGTTTTATACAGACTTTTGGAGAAGGCTGTATTTACAAGAAAGTGAGTGGGAGCTCTGTAGCATTTCTGATATTATATGTAGATGACATATTGTTAATTGGAAATGATATAGAATTTTTGTATAGCATAAAGGGATACTTGAATAAAAAAATCGATGAAAGACCTCGGTGAAGCTGCTTACATATTAGGCATCAAGATCTATAGAGATAGATCAAGACGCTTGATTGGACTTTCACAAAGCACATACCTTGATAAAGTTTTGAAAAAGTTCAAAATGGATCAGGCAAAGAAAGGATTCTTGCCTGTATTACAAGGTGTGAAGTTGAATCAGACTCAATGCCTGACCACTGCAGAAGATAGAGAGAAAATGAAAGAAGTTCCCTATGCTTCAGCCATAGGCTCTATCATGTATGCAATGCTGTGTACCAGACCTGATGTGTGCCTTGCTATTAGTTTAGCAGGGAGGTACCAAAGTAATCCAGGAGTGGATCACTGGACAGTGGTCAAGAACATCCTGAAATACCTGAAAAGGACTAAGGATATGTTTCTTATTTATGGAGGTGACAAAGAGCTAGTTGTAAATGGTTACGTTGATGCAAGCTTTGACACTGATCCAGACGATTCTAAATCGCAAACCAGATACGTATTTATATTAAACGGTGGAGATGTCAGTTGGTGCAGTTCTAAACAAAGCGTTGTAGCGGGATCTACATGTGAAGTGGAGTACATAGCTGCTTCTGAAGCAACAAATGAAGGAGTCTGGATGAAGGAGTTCATATCCGATCTAGGTGTCGTACCTAGTGCATCGGGTCCAATGAAAATCTTTTATGACAATACTAGTGCAATTGCCTTGGCAAAGGAATCCAGATTACACAAGAGAACCAAACACATCAAGAGACGCTTCAACTCCATCCGGGACTAAGTCCAGGTGGGAGACATAGAGATTTGCAAGATACATACGGATCTGAATGTAGCAGACCAGTTGACTAAGCCTCTTCCACGAGCAAAACATGATCAACACCAAGACTCCATGGGTGTTAGAATCATTACTGTGTAATCTAGATTATTGACTCTAGTGCAAGTGGGAGACTGAAGGAAATATGCCCTAGAGGCAATAATAAAGTTATTATTTATTTCCTCATATCATGATAAATGTTTATTATTCATGCTAGAATTGTATTACCCGGAAACATAATACATGTGTGAATATATAGACAAACATAGTGTCACTAGTATGCCTCTACTTGACTAGCTCGTAAAACAAAGATGGTTAGGTTTCCTAACCATAGACATGAGTTGTCATTTGATTAACGGGATCACATCATTAGGAGAATGATGTGATTGACTTGACCCATTCCGTTAGCTTAGCACTTGATCGTTTAGTATGTTGTTGTTGCTTTCTTCATGACTTATACATGTTCCTATGACTATGAGATTATGTAACTCCCGTTTACCGGAGGAACACTTTGTGTGCTACCAAACATCACAACGTAACTGGTGATTATAAAGGTGCTCTACATGTGTGTCCAAAGGTACTTGTTGAGTTGACATATTTCGAGATTAGGATTTGTCACTCTGATTGTCGGAGAGGTATCTCTGGGCCCTCTAGGTAATGCAAATCACTATAAGCCTTGCTAGCAATGTAGCTAATGAGTTAGTTACGGAATGATGCATTACATAATGAGTAAAGAGACTTGCCGGTAACGAATTGAACTAGGTATTGGGATACCGACGATCGAATCTCGGGCAAGTAACATACCGATGACAAAGGGAACAACTTATGTTGTTATGCGGTTTGACTTATAAAGATCTTCGTAGAATATGTAGGAGCCAATATGAGCATCCAGGTTCCGCTATTGGTTATTGACCGGAAATGTGTTTCGGTCATGTCTACATAGTTCTCGAACCCGTAGGGTCCGCACGCTTAAGGTTTCGATGATAGTTTTATTATGAGTTTATGAGTTTTGATGTACCGAAGGTTGTTCAGAGTCCCGGATGTGATCACGGAGATGACAAGGAGTCTCGAAATGGTCGAGACATAAAGATCGATATGTTGGACGACTATATTTGGACACCGGAAAGGTTCCGGATGAGATTGGGACTATACCGGAGCTCCGGGAGGTTATCAGAACCCCCC
>NW_025244830.1:0-2711 GCF_018294505.1 Triticum aestivum
AAAGAAGGGGCAACTGCAGACGGCTACGAGTTTTTATGAAAACAATGACGACAACGAGTGCCGATGCAATGCAAATGATGCGATGAGATGAAATGCATGACATGAACAAAATGCAAAACGAAAGACAAAACCCAACCACGAAGGAAATATCATATCGCATCTCCGAAAAAGGCAAGAGTTAGAGTTACGAATATGGAAAGTTGTATCCGGGGTGTTACAACACTCCACCACTATGAGAGGATCTCGTCCCGAGATCTAGGATGGCACCGGAGGGAAAAGGAAGAGAAAGATAAGAGGTAAACTAAGTTGCTTCTTTGACGAATGAGTGAAACCATGAACCTTGAGAGTTTGAGCAATTTAAAAGAAAGAGTACAACAGAGATGAATGAGATTGCAAACAATCCGTTAGAAAAGAGGAACAAGGGATACGATGAGAACCAAGAGGTTTAGTGATAAGATAGATATTGAAACCACTCCGGTTAAAACTAGATAGAGAAGGAATAAGATTGATATACTTTGGGCAGCACTCCGACTGAATGAAGAAGGAAAACTTGATAAGATGAAAAGAACTTGAAGAGATGACACAACACTCCGGTTAAATGGATAAGCATGAAAAGAACACGATCCTCACAATTCGAGATGATGAGTGAAGAGAGAAACATCACCATGCCTCCAGAAGAAAGAATAGAAGATAGATCATTGGAAAGAAAAGAACGGAGAGGAAAAAGACAACTTCTACCACAATTGAATTTGAAAAGCATCTTGACATGAGGAATTGAACGTAGTTGTTGGAACACCAACAACGAAAAGAATAAGCTTGTAGTGGGCTTATGGAAAAGGTCTCAAAATTATGAGGTGAAATTTTTGCCACTAACGAAAACAATAGATTGGATTGAGGTCAACAAGGAGATGACAACTCCTTTCGCCGAGAGGATAGGAGAAAAACTTGGATCATTGATAGACATCACATATAACAACATTCCTTAGGGAAGGCTTTAGGTGAAATCTATACCAAGATAACTCCAAAGAAGAGATTGATGGATTTAAAATACCTCATTCTTGACAAGATATGAATCATGAAACATGAAGGAAATTGTCAAGAGTGACATAACACCACCTGAAAAGATAAGGTAGAAAGAATTGCACTTTGTAATGCAAGATGAAGAATGCTTGAACGCCTCAAAACAAAACATGTGTTGAGCACCATGTTTAAATTTGAGTATAGCTTGGCGGTTCATAACTTCGAGAGATATCTTGAAGAACAATTGAAGAATGAAAAGAATCCTTGACGAACCACCATGTAGAGTCTCCATGAAGAACTCCGGTAATAAAAGGATGATAAAAAGAAAGAGAAGTTGAAAATGCAAGGTGAAGCCTTGTGATGATTTAGATGGTGCTTCGCGACGATGTAACCGAGGGAACTTGGAACTCCGGAAAGAAAAGATGAACATCTTAGAACCGAGAATTACTTCATCATGAACAATCTCTGAAGAAAAGAATTGAATCACCTCGAGGAAATAAGAATAAGATTTATTGTATCTTTATCCTTCATCAAATTAAATTGATGACAAGCAATGGATTTGGCATACTACTTATTCTCGTAGAAAGGATTAAGAGAGATATAGCGTAAACTTGGAGAAGGTATTGATGGAACCATCGGTTGGATTTGGAAACAACAAATGAATTGATATGATAACCAAGAAAAGGGAACTCTTGAACGAACCACCGTAAGAATTGAAAATGAATGAAGAAAAGAGAACGAACCACTGGGAGGAATTAGAAAACAACGTTGATACTTGAGGGAATTTAGATACAAATGAACGAATGGATCACGAGCTGATTAGAGAATACTTGAGTGATGCACCGGTAAGATTTGGAGAACGGTAGCTACACGCTGAGAATGAAGAATTATGACATGATGGCCTTCGGAGGAAAAAAATGGAAACAACTCATGAAATGCTCCGGATGGTAAGAAAAGAATTCCCACAATCGAAAACAATTATGAGAGGATGGCATGAAGCTACAACCACGCATCTTTGGAAGAACGGGTAAGGATTTAAGAGGAACTCTTCTTCGGTCTTCAAAACCCGAGAATGACGACGAGAAACACCACCATGAATTGTTGAGATACTCCGAGAGAAAGAAAAAAACAAAGAGGTTGATCCAACAATGAAAATAATTTGAAAACAATATTGGAGAAGGCATGTGACTGATGGAATCCATTCTTACGTCACACTTGAAAAGAATTTAAGAAAAACTCCGGAATAATTAGAAGAGTCAGGTAAGATCCTGGGAAAAGACCTGTGTGTTAGGGCCCAATCAAGAGAAACGCCGTTGAAATGATTTAAAGAGATATTGCACCAGTTGAATTAAATGGCTTGAAGGAGATAACAATCTCCAGATAGCTTGAACGGATCATGAATGAAAAGACGAGCCTTCTGAGATATCTTCAACACTCCAGAACAAATGAATAGAGAGAAGTGAATGATTGAGAGGTGCATCGGCAAGAGAAAGCATTTGCAACAAGGAAAGGAATATGATCAACACTGAAAGCTTGAATTGGATCCACCGGAGAAGAAAAAAGAACGAAGGATGATGAACTTGAAGCTCGTGAGCATCTTCACGAGGGATCACCGGATCAGAACATTGATTGAAAATAGTGAAGTGACTTCACACGAATAAATGGATACTTGATTAAAATAAATGAGTTCT
>NW_025244831.1:0-2711 GCF_018294505.1 Triticum aestivum
TGGATGACTAGCGTCATGTATACAAAGATAGAAGAAAAGGTCAATACTAAATCTGGTAGACATGATTCCACAGAAAAATGAGTGTTGAAAATAGAGTACCTGATGCTCACTGCCTTAATCGACGTTGTTTTTGCTGCCGTAGGGAATACACAAACTCTGATGACAACCACGGACTATGAACAGCTCGCTTGTCCTACACGAAAATCCTGCATGCATTGCAGAAGATTTCGATGAGAACACTTCAGTTTTATAGAAAATAGTAAGAGTTTCACTTGCTTTGGCAAATAACATGAACTGTGGCCAAGAGATTTGTCATGGCAAAGTAAGGATTTGGAAGTCAAACAAATTAGCCTTGGTTTTATGTAGTACATCTTAATGGAAGAATAGTAATAGCATGTGAGTACCATGGAAATGTAGTCTCCATTTTTGCACTAAGAAAACTGATATTACAGATTATGATTTATGACACACAAAACCAGTGCATAGTGTCTTCTAGAATTGTTAGGCCACTCCAGCTATACAATCTCTAAGCAGGATATAGCACACTCTTCATAGTTCTGAAAACATTATCATAGCAAGTACTCCCTCTGTCCCATAATGTAAGACCTTTTTTGACATCACACTTACACTACACTAGTGTCAAAAAACACCTTACATTATGGGACAGAGGGAGTAATATTTAACAACTATTCAGAAATTGCAGAATCTCTGTAGTTTATCTTATGTCTGAATTTTGATCCTCTCTACTACCTATGCTTAAAGGGATTTATTACTAGTATTCCCTGTAGTTTATAAGCAGCAAATGCCACTGGGGAATGCTACATGTTGTAAGAAATTTGTGAACTCTGAACCTATGTCTCTTCTGAACTTCGAAACAAACACATGCAACTGAACTATGAAACTGTTATTAGCACTAGTTAAGTTGTTCCAAGCCATAGTTTACATGTATGACCTGAACTTGTCTGTGTATGCTGCAGAAAGATTTCAGTTGTTTGAACATGCTATTACAAGTAATCCAAAATTCAAGCTTTGCATTACTGAATAAAGGCTCGACAGTTAACAGAATTTATACATGTATGGCCTGAACTTGTGTACGTGTATGATACAGGAGTATGACCATAAGCTTACACAGTTAACTGTTGATTCAGGAAACTTTAAGGCTGCAATTTCTACTTGTATGTTTGTGTGACAAACCAAATGATGTTCTTTGCTGAAAAAAGTTCATATCATATCCCTTTTTCCTTGAGAGCATTGTGTTGATGATTCGTGCATGTCAAAAACGTAGCAGCAGCAGCAGCGTGCTAACAGTCAGCATCAGCATCATTATTGCAGGCATCGAGGACAGCTCAAGTGCGGGACGCGGCCAGCCGCTAATCATGCGATTAGTGACTGCGGAAGTTGCGCAATCTAGCGAACGCGCTGCTGGCGTATCTACTACCAACTTGAACCCTAACTGCTAACTGAATTTTATTTCAAGGTACTGCAATGTGCAGTCGCTCCATGCCTCCACGGCCAGCACAAGGTGTGAGGAGGGAAGGATGGGAGGAAGATATGGCGGCAGGGGAAGAGATACGTCTGTTCGTCCACCATTACGACCAAGCGCAGCCGGGATCTCCAATACCTCGCGGCGGCGGCGGCCCCTCCAGAACCTCACGCGGCGTCGACAGGGACGTATGTGGGGGAGCGGCCACTACGACCAAGACCAGCCGCGGCTTCGCCTCCTAGACCTCGAGCCGGCGTCTTCGGCTGCAGGTCCTCGCTCCTGCGCCGCCGCCTCCCTCTAACGAGATGGGTTAGAGCATCTCTAGCCGCGCCACAGGGAAGCCTTCCCAGGCGATTTTCTTCCACCGGCGCTGAAAAAATGGCCCAGTCACGTCCCCAGAAGTCCGATTTTCGCCGGCCTGTGCCGAAAACAGCGCCGGCGGATCCAGGCCGAACCCGGCGCGCTGGGGAGCGCCGGGGCGAGCTGTTTTGGCGCGAAAAAACCGCGGGCCAGCCGCGTCAGCGACACGGCGCCTCGTCTTCCCCCAACGGCCTCGGTTCCTGCAGGGAATCAATGGCAAGGCTGCCCTCGCACGCGTTCAGGCGCGGCGCGGCTATATAGCCAGCGGCCTCACTTACCTGTGCCCACACCAGCCCCGCCCCTCGCCGCCGCCCAGCCCCTCCCTCTACCTCTCCCGAGCGTCGCCGGCCAGCCCCTCCCTCTCCCTCTCTACCTCCCCCGAGTCCGTCGCCATGGCAGAGCGTTTCCCCGGAGACGAGGCGGCGGCCAACGGCATCGGCCGCTGTTCCAGGCGAACATCGCGGCGCCACCGGACATGCGCGCCGGGCCGACAGGGTGGAGGCTCAGCGACGGGGGAGTGCCCGTTCCCCCGTTGCCCGACGCCGTGGCCAAACCAAATTACTTCGCCGAGGAGGTCGAGGTCGTCCGCGCCTCCCTCACTGACACCCACCTCTCCCTCCCCCAGTACGCCGCCGACAACCACGCGGCTTGGGCAACATACTTCGAGCGCTGCCAGCGGTAGTGGTTGGCTCCACCAACGACGTGCCGGTGGTCGGCGGCCAGAAGAACAACGAGGGGCGCGACCTGTGGTGGGGCGTCCCCGGCCGCACACTCGTGGGCGGCAACAACCCGCCGTTGGCGTACCCGGCGAGGGCGGCCTCCCCGGCGCACCACCGATGTGCCGGGCCATGGGCGCCAAGGAGGTTCG
>NW_025244832.1:0-2711 GCF_018294505.1 Triticum aestivum
GACACCTTCTCCGGCTCAAGTACACCGACATTGAACACTCTTCAACGAGCCACGCGTCAAGACCGTCATGCATCTCGCAATCCTCTATGCGACAATCACTCGCAAGCGCAAGTCGACGGGCAAGTACTTCGTCATTGAAAAAACCAAGTACCTCTTGCACAAGCTCAAGAATGACAACGTCAACGTCACCAAGAGGAAGAGCGAGCATGGCAACATCAAGATGAACAAGACGCCGAGGCTCAACGTCTTCAACAACAACAATGTGAAGCACAAGATCTTGAGGCGCAACATGCCCTTCAAGAATCAAGTCAAGCCATTGCCAAATGCAACTGCGATAGGCACAATCAAGAGGAAGCACATCGAGAAGAAATCCAAAAGTGGCACTACCAACCAATAGTGCAATGTCCAGTTCCTCAAGCTCCTCCACAATCTCCACAAGCCCCCCACAACCTCAAGATCAACAAGAGCAACACGACGATAGACATCCTCCGCACCAAGAGCAACATGAGGTTGACAATCCTCCACGTCAAGGGTGTCATCATCACCCTTGACCCCAAAACAATGAAGAGCAACGCTACGGCAAGCTAAAGTTCACCATGCCCAAGTTCAATGGAAGCAATGATCCTGAAGAGTACCTATCATGGGCATTGAAGGTCGACAAAATCTTTCGTTTGCACAACTATGAGGAAGAGAAGAAGATCGCTATGGCATCACTTGAGTTCCAAGACTATGTTCTCATATGGTGGGAACAAGTCCTTGAGCGCTGAGAAGCAAGAGGTGAACCACCAATAACCACTTGGGCTCAAATGAAAGATGTCATGCGAGCATGTTTTGTGCCCACCTACTACAACCACGATCTCTTCAAGAAGCTCCAACTCCTCAAGCAAGGAACAAAGAGTGTTGAAGAATACTACAAGGAAACGGAGATAGACATGTAAGAGCCAATGTCATGGAAGATGATGAGCAAACTATGGCACATTTATTGAATGGCCTCAATCATCCCATCAAGAAGATTGTCGACTTCCAACCCTACTCCAACCTCATTGAGCTCATGCATCAAGCCACCAAAGCGGAACGTCAAGTGCAAGATGACTTCAAGTACGCCAAGTACTCGTCCAAGACCTACGGCTTCTCCAACACCCAAGCTTCAACGACTCCTCCAACTTCTACCTCAACCAAGCCATATACAAGCAATGACTACAAGTCGAGTTACAAGAAAACTTTGACAACCTCAAGTCGTCCTCCTCCTACTACAAGCAACTTCAAGCCGCGCGCTTCATCATCTACTCCAACCAATGAGACCGTCAAGACAAGTTCCTTCAAGTGTTTCACTTGCGGCGGCCGAGGCCACAAGTCCTTTCAATGTACAAACAAGCGCACGATGATCCTCAACGACGACGGAACCTATGACTCCATGAGTGAAGAGGAAATAGAAGCCCTTGAGCAAGTGGCCATGCACCGACGCGTGAAGGAAGATGAAGATGATCGAGTCTTTTGTGATGAGGATTCGAGCCCCGCACTCGTTGTCTCCAAAGTCTTGACTCTTCAACATCAACAAGACAAAGACCAAAGATGCCACATCTTCCACACAAAGGCTGGCATCAATGGAAGGTCCGTCAAGGTCATCATCAATGGAGGTAGTTGCCACAACTTGGCAAGTGACGAACTATGCTCCAAGCTCCAATTGGTCAAGATGAAGCACCCGCACCCATACAAGGTCCAATGGCTAAGTGATTCCGGCACTATACGAGTTGAGCATACGGTCCAAGTCTCCTTCAAAATTGGAGCATATGAAGAAATTTTGGAGTGTGATGTCGTCCCAATGTCCGTTTTCCACCTCCTTCTTGGTCGACCATGGCAATTTGACCGCAGCGTCATCCACAACAGGTGTACCAATCACTATAGCTTCAAGATGAAAGGGAAGGAATATGTGCTATGACCTATGTCAAGTGATCACCGACAAGCAAGCCACCCATCATGGATAAAAGAGTGAGAGAGTGATCCACCCAGAAGAGAGTGAGAGCCACAAGCCAAAACCGAGTGCCTCCATGATGAGCGACAAGAAAAACTTCGTCCTATTTGCCACCAAAGTGAGATGAGAGAAGTGTGTGAGAACCCATCGAGTGTTATACACTTTGTCCTTGTGTGCAAGGATGAGGCACAAAAACTAACACCTCTCATGATCTACCTTTAGTGTTATCTTCTCTTTTGCAGGAATTCGGAGCACCTCTACCTAACAAAGCTCCCTACCGCGTCAACCCCGAAGAAACTAAGGAGATCCAACAGCAAGTACAACAACTCATCGACAGCGGACATGTACGTGAAAGCTTAAGCCCTTGTGTTGTTCCGGTTATACTTGTGCCCAAGCAAGACGGTAGTTTTCGCATGTGCTCAGATTGTAGACCCATTAGTGCTATCACCGTTAGTTATAGGCATCCCATACCTCGCCTAGACGATATGTTAGATGAATTTAGTGGTGCCACCATTTTCTCAAAAATTGATCTTAAAAGTGGCTATTATCAAATCCGCATACAAGAAGGTGATGAATGGAAAACCACTTTCAAAACAAAATTTGGCTTGTAAGAGTGGTTGGTTATGCCTATGGGTTTATCGGAAGCTCCCGGTACTTTCATGCGTCTTATGCATTTTGTGCTTCGCCCTTACATTGGAGTGTTTGTTGTGGTTTACTTCGATGACATACTTATTTTTAG
>NW_025244833.1:0-2711 GCF_018294505.1 Triticum aestivum
TGTCTCTGTCATCAATGCGATAGCACTTGTATTTGGAAAGACCCTTGTCGATACCACGTTTCACCTTCTTCACCATGGCATCAAGGAGTTGTGCCTCACGAATTTGATCTTCCAGAGTAGGAGATACTATGAGGTTGGCAAGAACGCCTTGAGGAACAACTTGGAGATTCAGCTTGCGGAAAGCTTCACAAAGATCCGGTTGGGAAGGCTTGAGAATTAAGCTGTTGCAATAAGCTTTCCTGCTTAAAGCATCTGCAATGACATTAGCCTTGCCTGGAGTATATTCAATACTCGGATTGTACTCTTGAATCATTTCGACCCATCGAGTCTGCCTGAGATTGAGGTTGGGCTGAGTGAAGATATACTTGAGACTCCTGTGATCAGTGAAAATGTCCACTTGTCTTCCCAACAAGAGATGTCTCCACGTAATCAATGCATGGACAACTGCCGCCAACTCAAGATCGTGAGTGGGGTAGTTCTTCTCGTTGGGCTTCAACTGCCAAGAGGTATAAGCCACAACTTTCTTCTCTTGCATTAACACAGCACCGAGACCTTGGAGAGAAGCATCACAGAAAACTTCATACGGCTTGGATTCATCAGGAGGAGTCAAGACAGGAGCTGTGACTAGTTTCTGTTTGAGAGTGTTGAAAGCAACTTCACACTCAGGAGACCAGACATATTTCACATGCTTCTGAAGGAGGTTGGAAAGAGGCTTTGCAATCTTGGAAAAATTCTCAACGAATCTTCGGCAATAACTTGCAAGACCCAGTAAACTGCGGAGCTGCTTGACATTTTGAGGAGGTTCCCAATCCAGAACTGCGGACACCTTCTCGGGGTTAACAGCGATGCCTTTGGCGGAGATGATGTGACCAAGGAAAAGAACTTCATCGAGCCAAAACTCACATTTGGAGAACTTCGCATAGAATTGATACTCTCTGAGCTTGTCGAGCACCAATCGCAAATGTTTGGCATGATCCTGCTTATTCCTGGAGAAGACCAAGATATCATCGAGATACACCAGAACGAATTCATTGGTGTAGGGGTTGAAGATGAAATTCATCATCCGAGAGAAGACCGGAGGAGCATTGACAAGGCCGAAAGACACGACAGTATACTCTTAAGAACCAAAGCTTGTTCTGAATGCTGTCTTGGGAATATCTTCTTCACGAATGCGAATCTGATGATAACCCATACGAAGGTCAAGCTTCGAGAATACTTTAGCACCTTTGAGTTGCTCAAATAGCTCATTGATGTTGGGAAGTGGGTACTTGTTCTTGATTGTCTTCTTATTCAATGGACGGTAGTCGACACAAAGTCGGTCCGTGCCATCCTTCTTCTTGACAAAAAGAACACCACAACCCCATGGAGAAGAACTCGGTCTGATCAAACCCAGACGTTCTTGTTCATCGAGCTGCTTCTTCAATTCCTTCAGCTCGTTAGGTCCAAGCTTGTATGGACGCTTGCAAACGGGTACAGTACCAGGCTCTAGTTCGATAACGAACTCAACTGGCCGGTGCGGAGGCATACCCGGAAGCTCTTCTGGAAAGACATCTTGATACTCGCAAACGACTGGAATTTGAGATATGGCATCCAATTCGCCCTTCTCATTGAGAGAGAAAAACCGAATGGTTTCATTACGAGCGGCAAAAATAATCACATCCTCAGACGAGTGTGTCAATTGAATTTCCCTGGCCGCACAATCAAGTTGAGCTTTGTGCTTAGAAAGCCAGTCCATCCCGAGAATAAGATCAATATCCGAGTCACCAAGAACAATTGGAGAAGACTGAAATCTATAGTCGCCCAACTTGATGGAAACATCGGGAGCAACCAAACTAGACGACAAAAGCTTACCCGGAGAAACAACTTGCATAACTTTGGATAAAATCTCTGTGTCAACATTGTGCTTCGATGCAAATGGGTATGACAAGAAAGAATGCGATGCACCAGTATCAAAAAGAACTTTTGCAGGAATATCATTAACTGAGAGATTACCCATTATCACATCAGTAGATTCATCCTCTTGAGCTGCCTACATCATGTTCACCTTGGCAAACTTTGGGTTATGCTTGACCACTGCATTGCTGGAAGATCTGACAGGAGGAGGAGGAGGAAGACGCCTCTGGTTGAAGCACTTGTTAGCATAGTGACCTTTCTGCTGACATTTGTTGCAAGTCACCTCTGAGAGTGGACGGTGATAAGGAGCATTGGACTTTGGAGCTTGATTCTGAGACTTGTTCTGATAGCCAGAGTTGGAAGAGTTGGAAGAACTATGGCCACCTTTGTTCTTCTGCTGGTAAGACTGACGAAACGGAGGAGGAGGCAACCAGAACTTCTGTTGCTTAGCTGACACAAGTGAGGAAGAAGAAGACTGAACTGCATCCCTGACTCTCTTCTTAGAAGCCTCACACTTGAGCTGAGCAGCCTCTTGCTTCAGTGCCATATTGTAGAATTGATCAAACTGAGTAGGCTCAACAAGAACGAGAGCTAACTGCAGATCCTCTTTAAGACCACCTCGGAAGTGATAGATCATGCTCTTCTCATCAGGAACGTCTTGCTTAGCGAAGCGAGCAAGTTTCTGAAACTGAATGTTGTATTGATACACAGACATGTTTCCTTGCTTGAGATTGCGGAACTCCTCACGCTTGCTCTCAACAACACTTTGTGGAATGTGGTGCGCTTTGAAGTCCCGACAGAAGTCAGTCCAAGTAATC
>NW_025244834.1:0-2711 GCF_018294505.1 Triticum aestivum
GAACTCCTGCAAAATGTTAGTGACAGCAGGAGGCAAAGAGGAAGGCACGTCCTCGAATGAAAATAATGCCTCTTTGCACACAAAAGCATAGCAAACAGATTTGCTGAAATCTAGCTCATCAATATCAGATTTGGTGGCAAATAAACATGCACTTTTCAATTTAATTTCAGAAGCAACACTAGATGGTTTATTATTAGGCTTCATTTTTTGCTCAAATTCTTTTGCCACAATCTGATTTTCACTCTTATTCTTCTCCTGTTTTGCTTTATTAGCTCTATTAATATCATCTTTCAAAATGGAATCAGGAGTCATAGGAAGCAAAGTAATATTTTTATCCTTATGAACAAGAGTATAGTGATTTTTTCTACCATGGTGTACAGAATTTTTATCAAATTGCCATGGTCTACCAAGTAATAAGGAACATGCTTGCATAGGTACCACATCACAATCAACATAATCAGCATATGTAGAGATACTAAAATGCACACGAATAGTACGTGTTACCTTAACCTTGCCACTGTTGTTGAACCATTGGATGTAGTAAGGATGTGGATGTGGTCTTGTGGTGAGAGAAAGCTTCTCCACCATCTCCATGCTAGCCAAGTTGTTGCAGCTCCCTCCGTCTATTATGACGCGCACAGAACGTTCCTTCACAACTCCCTTGGTATGGAACAAATTGTGCCTCTGATTTTGCTCAGCTTGTGTGACCTGCACACTCAAAACACGTTGAGCAACTAAACATTCATACATGTCAGCGTCTTCAGGAGCCATGTATTGCGTCTCATGATCAGAATCATCTCCACCATGTTCTTCACGTGTAATAAGAGCCAAAGTCTCCTCATCATAGTCACTAGCGGACTCATATCCACCACCCTCGGTAGCAATCATCATACGCGGAGATTTGCATTCTCTCGCATAATGACCTCCTCCCTTACAACGACGACAAATAATATCACTTGTGTGCCCTGTTGATGCCCTGGAAGAAAAAGAACTCTGTGCAGGCCCGACAGGTGCGCTCTTGGCAGATAATGGTTGTTGTTCATGTTTTCTTGTATCATGGCTATAGGAGGCACCTGATTGAGGTGCTGGTGCAGTTGAAGTAGAAGATGCACGCGGTGTCCATGATGAAGGTCGGCCTGCAGAAAAGTTAGTTCGCGCCAATGCTTGTCGATCCTGCACTTCACGTTCAGCTTTACAAGCAAGATGGAATAAACGAGTGATATTAGTATACTCCTTATAGTCTAGAATGGTCTGAATCTCTCTATTTAATCCACCCAGAAAACGTGCAAGCATAGCTTCATTCTCCTCAACAATACCACATCGAATCATGCCAGTTTGTAATTCCTGATAATATTCTTCTATAGAATTTTTTCCTTGTCTTAAACGCTGCAATTTTTGAAGCAATTCACGTTGATAATATGGTGGAACCCAACGCGTACGCATAGAAGTTTTCAAAGCAGCCCAAGTAGTTGGAATAGGATATAATCTACAATGTTCAGACCACCAGACACATGCAAAACTAGTGAAAGCACAAACAGCAGCAGCAACCCGTCTCTCCTCGGGATATTGTAAACATGTAAAACGTTGTTCAGTTTCTAACTCCCAAGCAAGATATATATCAGGAACATATCTACTGATAGAGGCAAAGGTGTCCCGTCTTTCGATGAGATGATGGATTTCGCTTTGGTGGAAGTCGACTTTGACGATCCGACTACGAACGTGCGAGGACGTCGCGCCTTAGCAATCGCTAAACCAACTCCGAGAGGTTATTGACCACGCCGGAGCACGATCAACCTGACCACGAGGGTCTGTTTCCTGCGAGCAAACGAAGAACAAGCAAGAAACTGAGATTGCAATCTGGATATTGCGAATATAAGATGAAAGCTTTATTGATCAAGGTGGGGTTCTGTGACGCCTTTGTCTGGTCGTTGAACACAAACGAAGTACGCGAAGTTGCAGCTATGGCGAACTTTTAATCTAAACAAAACCCAAATTCTAAACGATGCCCTAAGGGCTGTATATATGGAGGAAGAGGGGGGGAATTTCGTGGCCCTTTGTGGAGGGGTCCGAAATCAACCCTATCTCTTGTTTCCCCACACATACGGACTCTAAAAATAGCCTATACTTATGTATTTCGAAATTACATGGGCCTGGCCCAATAATAAGGTGACGCAGCACCTAAAATAGCCTCGGAACGAAATTTATGAAGTGGCATCTTGTATATTTCGTCCAAGGCTTCATGCACCCATTATGGTGGCTTCAAAGTCCTGAAATCATCACTTGTAACTCCGTTCTTGTTCTTGCTCCAATGTTCATCCTTCTCCAAGCTAGGCCCTTCATTTGTAAGCAAAACAAATGTATCCAATTTAGGCAGCATCATATTCTCATTAACATTAGAATCATTACCAAGAAACGAAAGTACCTGGTAGTTTAGTTGGCGTGCACGAGCTCTAGTAATTGGTCCAGTATGTATAGCAGCAGGGGCTGTGGGTGTAACAATTGTATTGATGTCCTCATCATCCTCCCCTTCTTGAAATGAAGTCGTCCTCGACGGAAGTTCATCTTCCTCACCCAAATAAGGCTTCAAATCTGCAATGTTAAAAGTGGGACTAACCCCAAAATCTGCAGGCAGCTCAAGTTTATATGCATTATCATTTATTTTCTCTAACACCTTAAAGGGACCATCAGCACGTGGCATTAACTTTGATTTG
>NW_025244835.1:0-2711 GCF_018294505.1 Triticum aestivum
CCACCCTCCCTCCCTTTGTTTCTTCAAGGACTCAGATTTCTTCTTCAAGTATCCATTTTATTGATAGGAAGTCTCTCCATGTTTTTCGTCAATGTTCTTATCCGGTGATTCTCATGAAGATTTTAATGGAGCTTCAAGTTCATCATTCTTCGTTCTTTTCTTCTCCGGTGGTTTCAAGTCAAGCTTTGTTGATCATACCCTTTCCTCATGTCAATGCTTTCTCATGCCGGTGCAATTCTTAATCATTCACTTCTCGTTATTCAATTGTTCTAGAGTGCTCAAGATATTTCGAAGATTCATGTTACGACACTGCTTTCGTTCAAACTCTTTCGAGAATGTTATATCATTTAAGCCTTTTAATTCAACCGGTGCAATCTCTCTTTTCAAGTAATCGTTCAACGGTGTATCTTTTGAGTGGGCCCTAACCCACAGGTCTTTTCCCAGGATTTTACCTAACTCTTCTATTTTCCCGAAGCTATCCTAATTTTTTTAAAGTTTGACGTAAGAATGAGTTATCATCAGTCAAATGCCTTCTCCAAGATCGTTTTCAAATTCTTTTTATTGTTGGCTCTACCTCTTCGCTTTTCATTCTCTCGGAGTATCTCAACAATTCTTGATGGTGTTCCTCGTCGTTATTCTTGGATTTTGAAGATCAAAGAAGAGTTTTACCTCCATATCTTATACGTTCTCACAGAGATTCGTGGTTCTAGTTCGAGACCATCCTCTCATAATTGTTTTTGATTGTGAGAAGTCCTTTCACCTATCTGGAATCCATCAATTCAGGTTTATTCATTCTCGGCTTTCAACTATGGTTCTCCAAATCTTACCGGTGCTTCGTTCAAGTATCTCTAATCAGTTCGTGATCCCTTTGTTCTCATGTATCTAAATCCTCTCAAGCATCTTCGTTCATTTTATAATTCTTCCCGATGCTTCTTTATTTTTTTTCTTCGTTCATTTTCAATTCTTACGATGGTTCTTTCAAGAGTTCTTTTTCCTTCGTTTATCATATTAATTCATTCGTTGTTCCAATCCTATCGGTGGTTCGTTGAAGACGTTCTCAAGTTTTGATATATCTCTTTTAATCCTTTCTACGAGAATAAATAGTATGCCAAATCCATTGATTGTCATCAATTTAATTGGTGAAAGATAAGCATAATGTAATTCTTATTCTTGTTTCATCCAAGTGATTAATTCCTTATTCCGAAGGTGCATCATATCACATTCTGGGTTTGAGATGCTTTATCTTTTCTTTTCTCGGAGTTCCTAACTCTCGCAATTACATCACCACGGAGATTCATTTAAATCATTGCAAGTCTTCACCTTGTGTTTCCATCTTCTCTTGCCTTCCGTTTGGGCATTTTTTTTGTTTAACGGAGTTCTTCGGGAAGGTTCTACATGTTGGTTCATAAAGGATTTAATTTCTTCTTGAAGTGTTCATCAAGATTCTTTTCTAAGAAACTCAAGCTTTTTTCATATGTAATCCGGAGTGCATTCTTTCTATCATATTATTGGAGGTGGTATTATGCCATTTTTGATAATTTGAGTTCATGTTTCATAATTCACATGTTGTCAAAGGTGAGATATTTTAAATCCATCATTTTCTTCATTGGAATTATCTTGGGTATTTCACCTAAAGCTTTCCTTTAAGGATTGTCGCTCTTATGGTGTTTATCATTGATCCAATTTCTTCATTTATCCTTTCCGGTGCGATATACTTTCTCGTCTCCTTGTTCATATCAATACAATTCTTTTCCCGTGAGTGGCAGGTTGTCACCTCATAATTTGAGATGTACTCCATAAGACCATATCAAGTTTATTCTTTCATTGTTGGCTTTCCAATAACTCCGTTTGACCCTTCTTCTTAAGATGCCTTTTCAAACTCTTTTGTGGCAAAAGTTGGCATTTTCTTTAACATTCTATTATTTCAATTATATATCTTCTATTGCTTTCTCCCGGAGGCATTGTGTTGCTGCTCTCTTCAAACCTTCTTCTTGCTCTTGTCAAGAGCATGTTTTTTTCGTGCTTATCCATTTAACCGGAGTGCTGTCTGAGATCTTTCTTACCCCTTATTCCATTCATTCAATAGTTACGGAGGTAGTGTATTGTGATTTCATCAAGTATCTTCTCATCTTATCAAGTTCTTATTCAATTTCTTTTCTTTTCAATCGGAGTGCTGCCCGAAGTTGTTCTTCCTTGTTCCTCTTTTCTAATGGAGTGTTTTCAACTTCGTTCATCTCCGTCGTATTCTTTTCTCGAAATGGCTAAACCTTTGCAAGGTTCTTTGGTTTCACTCATTGGTCAAAGAAGCAACTTAGTTTTACCTCTTCTCTTTCTCTTTCGTTTTCCCCGGTGCCATCCTAGATCTCGGGACCAGATCCTCTCGTAGTGGTGGAGTGTTGTAACACCCCGAGACCGATGTGCCAGGTGTCCTCCAGTTATTCGCCGGCGTTGCCATGTCATTTGCTTGCGTGTTGCTTTTCATCATGCCATCATGTGCATTGCATCATCATGTTTTTGAAACTTGCATCCGTCCCGGCCTCCTCGTTCTCTCCTTTGTCCGTTCTGAGCCCAAATACACTTGCACGCGCCCGCAGCACGTCCGAATATTATTTTTATAGGTGGCCGGATAATGTTCTCGGAATGGGATGAGAGTTGGCGTGCGGTGTTGTTTTATTGTTAGTAGACCGCCTGCCAAGTTTCATCGCGTTCAG